>NC_058130.1:438004855-438178496 GCF_016433145.1 Gracilinanus agilis | reverse complement strand
TTATATTTATTGCCATATAATTGGGCAAAATAGTTTTTAATGATTGCCTTAATTTCCCCTTCATTAGAGGTGAGGTCTCCCTTTTCATCTTTGATACTATCAATTTGGTTTTCTTCTTTCCTTTTTTTTATTAGATTGACCAGTACTTTGTCTATTTTATCTGTTTTTTCAAAGTACCAGCTTCTAAAGCCCTTTGGGCATAGTTCCGAATTGCTTTCCAGAATGGTTGGATCACTTTACAATTCTACCAGTAGTGCATTACTGTCCCAGTTTTCTCACACTCTCTCTAGTATTTGTCATTTTCCTCTGTTATATTAGCCAATATGATAGGTGTGAGAATTATTTTAATTTGCATTTCTCTAATCAAGTGACTTAAAATATTTTTCATAACACTATAGATAGCTTTGATTTATTCATCTGAAAACTGTTCATATCCTTTGTTGGTCAGTTTTTCCTTGCAAAATTCCTAGTTGTATAGTAGAATATTTTGAATAATTCATAGGTCCTCTAACAACATATTAGTATTTAGGGCTTGCTCCAAATCCTTCATTATTAACTATATCCTTTTGTTTAATTTATCAATTCAGTGTCAATGAGTCAATGCTAGAGGTTTATTTTAATTTATATTTTTATTAATGACATAGTTATTTTTATGTGTATGTGGAAAGTCTAAATGTCTTACTTTTAAAAACTTTTGCATACCCTTTTTCCATAAAATTTTCAGTCACTTATTAAAAATTATTTTAAAATTATATCAATTTCCCTATTAATTTTATAGAAATGATTGACATAAACATTTTCACCTTTTTCTAATTCTCTGATTTTATTTAAATATACGTTGATAAAATTTATATTACATTTTTTACTTTTATCAAATGTTCTATTCCTTGCCTGGTTACTAATTATTTTAACTTCAGTTATAAAATGTATCTTTCCATTCAGCTCTTTTTTCTTACTAGGGTGTTGGAAAATTATTTTTGTTACATGTTGAAATATTCTTATTTTCTACAAAATTCTATTACGATTTTCTGAATCTTTCTTCTTAAATAAATAATTCTTTCCTAGGTAGTTTATGTTTTTTTGTTTTATAAAACATCCTTCTGTATTCAAGTGAACAATTATATTATGTGCCACAGATGGTTGCTTCTAGGTCATACTTAGTCTATTCTACTTTCTTTTTTATTCTCCACCAGTACCAGATAGTTTTGACATTTATTACTCTAATTGATGGTGGGACTATTTGAGCTGAAATTTGAAAGACACAAAGAACATTAGGATATGGGGGTAAGAAGACTATTCATTACATATTTAATTAATGTGCATATGCTTATAAACATGTACATTCTTATCTCCCATATAAATCTGTATTGATACTATTTCCCCCAATTAAATGTAAGATTAATTAATAATATGATTAATTTTATAATGTTTTAAACTTTTCAAAAGGCTTTCATTACAAATATTATCTCTTTGATTCTATTATTATCTCCTTTTTTTGGATCATAAAATTGATGTGTCCATCATTACACAGCCAAGAATTGTCTTCAAAGGCAAGAAATGCTTTATTTTTTCTTTCTATCTCCAGTACTTAAGACAGTTCCTGGACCAAAATATTTGTGTATTAATTAAGAGAAGTGGTTGATACAGATAGTGAATGAGGAACAGTAAGGTCATTTTGCCTGGAATTTACTACACAGAAAAGGGAACAATATGTAATAGGTCTAAAAAGGTAGCTAGAGGTTAAATTTTGAAGGGCTTTCTTTGCAGAATAGAGAACTTTTTATTTGATATTTAAAAAATAGCAAAGCATTCATTTAAATCTATTAACTAGAAGAGTGACATGAATAGGCCTGTATGAAAAAAAAATCATTTTGGCAGTTACTATTTGAAGGATGTATTAGAGACTATCATAAGATGACCAAATAGTAGGCTATTGTAACATTGTCTCTGATGACAGTCTGAGCTAGGGTAGTGGCTCTGTAATGGATGGAATATATGCATACTTTAAAACAAATGTTTCTTTTTGCTGTCCTATGTTTGGACAGCCCAATTTCTGACAATTTTCTTGACTGCCTCTTTTTGCATTATGAATTTATTCTTTTTAGTATTTATTTGGGCAATGTGGTTTTCTTCCCTCACTTAATCTATCATGTTAGCTAATGATTTATTTATTTTGTTACACTTCAAAAAGCATGGCTCTTTTTTATTTATTATTTTAGTTGTCCTTTTGTTTTTGGTTATTTCTCTTTTGATTTTTGAAAATATCTTCATGCTTACTTTATGCTTGTCAATTTGTTGAATTTATAATTTTTCATTACATGAGCAAGCAATCCATTAATTTTCTTTTTCTATTTTGTTAGTATATGTCTTCAGAGATATAGTTTCTTTTAAGAACTACTTTAACTGTGTGCAATATATTTTTTTTACATTCGTCTCACTGTTATTATTCACTTTAATCTGATAGTTTTTTCCTATAATTTTTCTTTCATACACTCAGTGCTTAAAATATCATTCCATAACCTTAATTATGATGCTGAATTTTTTCAACATTAGGGAATTATCACAATTTCTTTTTATTGAACTGTGGTCTTTAAAGCATGTATTACTATTTGTACTTTTCTATAATTATTTATCATGTCTTTAATCTTACAGGATGAATTTTTATACTGATAATGAATAACATATAGTATTTCCACTTAAAATGATCATATAATATCCTTGTTGTTTATCTTTCTGAAACTTTTTTTTAACCTTGGAACTAATTTTAAAGTCTTGTACAATTATTGTTTTGGTGCAGTATTACAGTCCAGATTTGGCTCTGTGTATAGGAAATAGAATAGTACCAATTCTTGGATATTGTTGCATTTTCTTTTTGTGTTTTTGAGTTTCTATATACCCTGTTTATACATTTGTTTGTGCAGTTACCTTTTGAAAAACTGCAACATTAAAATTTGTCCCTGGAGTAGACAGACCAAGTTCCTGCTAGTTTTAGTCTATTTTCTAAAAGTATTCCTTAAAACCCAAAGTCACCTTGTCTTGAGAGGCTTCCTCATATTGTCAGCTACATGAAGGTTCAGGATTCCAGCCTAGGCTTTTGCTCCTGGAATGGAGATGACACCAGTGATGACATTGCTTTCAGGTTAGTCTCCCAGGGTTTCACCATTTGTAAGTTCCGTTTTCCTAGGTTTGGTAACCATGAACCAGAACTTAATGAGAAGACAGCCTCTAGATCAGCCCTACCTTCAGATTCTGTCCACTTACCCTCATGTTTATGAGAGAGAGAAGCTCAGTGGTATTTTTTTTTTTTTGGTTCTGTTATTTATTATCATGCTCTTTTTCTTTATTATTAAGTATTTCTAAGGAGACTTATATCTGCCTAGAAACTTTAACTTAGACATCTTATTAAAGGAAAGTCACAGTTTTTCCAAATTTGTATGTTATGCTTAGTATTGATAACTATAATTTTGCTTAAATTAGTAAGTACTAATATTTTAATACATGAAAAACAAATACAAGAAAAATAAGAACAAGAGAAAGACAAAATTAAGATTATAATGCTTTTGCATAGGTCTGTGAACTTGTTCATTATAAACTGTTTTTAAAAAGCAGTGTGTATTATTTTTAACAAAGTTGTTAACACATTCGTCCTGTGCTATTTCTGTGACTGTCTTTATTTACATAGTTGTAATTAGTATGTAGATTGCTCTTTCTGGCCCTGCTTTCTTTACTCTGCATCCCTTGATATTTTGTTTTCAGCTATGGTTGTTGTTCCTCATAATGTTGTCTACTCCATTCTAATATAGATTCCTTGAGATCAGAGACTCTTTATTCTCTATTTGTATCTCAGGCTTTTGTGACTTATTAGAGGAATCTTTGGAGCTTAGACCATGGATCATATCCCAAAGGAAAGCTCCATAACTAGTTTTACTTGTTTTAAATGCAAATTTAACTAGGAAAAAATGATGTATGGGAGGTAGAGATTTCTGTGGCTCATATCTCACTCTCTATGGCCAGCTTTGTAAATAGAGTTGACAAGAAAAAAGGACACAAGAAGAAGCATTTACTAACCACCTACTACATACCAAGCACTGTACTAAAGGCTTTGCAAATATTATTAACTTTAATCCTCACAACAACTTTGTGAGGCAGGTGATGGTATGATCCCTATTTTATAGTTGAAGATACTGAGGCAGAGGTTAAATGACTTACCCAAAGTCACACAGCTAGTATATGTCTGTGACTGTCTTTTCACTCAGGTCTTTCTGACTCCAGGCTCACTCTTCTAGCCATTGCTTCACTCATTAGTGCCAATGATGTGCCCAGCAGAAGTATACAAAGCACAGTGTATAATATATATATAAGACAGACCCTGCTCTCAAGACACTCAAAGTTTAATGTAGGAGACAAATCTAAACAACTATGTACAAGCAAAATATATCCATAATGAAGTGAAAATAAGTTGGTAATGCTATTGCTAATCTTGCTAGTATTGTGGGAGATCAGGAAAATCTTCTTGAAGGAAGTGGAATTTTTGCTAGAACTTGAAAAATCCAGATAACCCAGGAAAGATAGGAGATGGAGAGGAAGAGAATTTTAGGCCTGGGATAGCCAGAGTAAATGCCTGGAGTTTGGGAGATGGAATGTCTTTTGTGAGCAACAGCAGGGAAATTGCTGGATTGCAAGGTATAAGAAGCCTGGAAAGGTAGGAGGGGACCAGATTATGAAGGACTTTGAATGCCAGACAAAGGGTTTTATGTTTTGTAAGGGCCCCCTTGAGCTTACTTATTTGTATATGTTTTGAGGGAGACCTTTCATCTTGTCCCCCACTGGTTTACAAACTAGGAGCTGGCAATCAAGTCGTGCTGGGTATGACATCCACTGTGTCTCTAAGCCTTTCTCTAAGACCCGTAGATCTTGATGGACCCTGCACTGAAAAATAGTTTCCTTCCCCATGATACAGTGGTCCAGAGTACAGACCCACCTTTATCCAATTGACACATTGAGCCAACATCACAAATTATATCTTAATTTAAATCATAAATCATAAAAAAACTTATTACAAGAGAAATACAACAAAATTATACATGTCTAGTTCAGAAGGTGGCTGAGGAAAGGGGAGGCTACCTATGTTGGGCATTAGCACAAAAGGAAGGAGGGAAGGAAGCTATTGCTGAGAAAGAGCCATGTAGTCTCTCTATACCAGTGATTCCCAAAGTGGGCGCTACCGCCCCCTGGTGGGTGCTGCAGTGATCCAGGGGTACGGTGATGATCACAGGTGCATTTATCTTTCCTATTAATTGCTATTAGAATTAAAAAAATAATTTCCTGGAGGCTAAGTAATATTTTTTTCTGGAAAGGGGGCAGTAGGCCAAAAAAGTTTGGGAACCACTGATCTGTACCAAGTCCACTTAAAGATAATGCCTCTTATGGTGTTTGAGTGATTGTAGACTGATGGAGGAGTGGGATGGGTAACATATTAGTATTATCTTTCCTCAAGCTCATTAGTGTCTAGGCTACAGTGAATTTAGGTGGGGCTATCCCTCAGGTAGGTTTGTTTGTTTGTTTGTTTGTTTGTTTTTAAGCAATTAAATATCTATTATCTTGAAGACTTGTTCTTCTCTGGCCTGTTTTCCTGATACTACAAACAATATTCTTTATTTGGTGATTAATTATTTTCCCTCTTGAACAATTTATAGGACATGGCTCTAATCATAAAAATGTCACTTTTGCTTCACCTCTTCTGATGCTGACAGATGCCAAGAGCATCTCCATGTGTATTAGAGGAGACAGGTTGGGACAAGCCACCTATAATTGGCTATTAGATCACTTTTCAAGAGGATTAACTTGGGAAAATGTTCCCTATAAGTCAGTTTCATTTTTATTTTTATTTTTTCAAATTACCTTCTAGCTATCCAAATTATTTCAATCAGAAAAGCTGTGGCCTAGAGTTCTTGCTTAAACAAGACTTTTTTGACTGGTAGCCAAAAAAACAAAAATTAGTTTGCAGTAACGTTAGAAGTAACACAACCACAGCTTTTCACAATGGCACTCAGTGAGTTCCTTTTTAGGATTGAATTTAAATATAGATCCCTTGAGTTTCCCCAAAACTCTGAATCAATGAGAGAAAAATAATAAAGAAATTAAAAGGTAGTTAAATCTCAAAGTTTTTGAAGGAGAGGAATATGGAACTTATTTTCTCTTACTCATTTGTGGGAATTTTTCTCTCAGTTTTTTTCGAATTACTTTAAATATATCTTTACTTTCATCTTAACACTGTGAGATTAAAATAATTATCTATCTCAACACCCTAACCCAGGAGAATCTAAGTTCTTGAGAGCCAAAACTTTCAATTTTGTCTTTCTCTGATTCTCCAGTGCCTGGAGAATTTGTTTTGTTTAATAATTGTTGGTCCAATTGTTGTTGAACCTATATTTTACAGAAGAAGAAAGTGAAGCTTCTAAATCTGATATGAGAGGTCAAGGTCACAATAAGGCAGGAGTCTTAACTTTTTAGTCTTTTAATTGCTTAAGCATTAAAGTTTCATGTTCTTAAGAGTGTTTTGACTATCATATATTTTGCTCATATATGGAATATGCTCACAGTGTTTTTTCTGCCAGGAGGTAATGCTGATTATCTCTATGTTTTGGAAAATCTAACAGTCTTGTTTCCACTCCTTTTTAAATATAACTTTGGAGAAGTAAAACCCCACATTTGACTATTGTGGTTTCTGTATTTTAGCTTTCCTTTCCCTGATAATATATCATAGAAAAATTATATTGATGATCCACACTCTAGTATGTGAAATATCTTTTTAATAAAAGAAAAAATAAAATTATAACTAACATATATACATGTACATGTATATACATATATAACACACATATATATATACATAACATGTTGAAGATTTCTGAGAGCTGTACATATTCCATTTGATCTCATAACAACCTTGGTAGGTAAGTATGAATATTATCCCCATTTTAATACCAGAAAACTGACAGTGACTTGCTAAAAATCACATATGTAGTGTCTTTGAATTTAAACCCAGATCTTTATCATTCTAGGTCCAAACTTTATGTAGTATAAAAGGAAAATGCACCTTTAATAGGTTAAGTGACTTTAGGAGCATTGCAGAATATTGTCAAGAAGTAAGATTTGAACTCATATCTCCCTAATTTGATTGCTTGCAGGTTTGCCACTGTACCATTCCGCTTCTCAAAATATATTATATAAGATATGGAAGCTAAAGGAAACATGTGAGAAAGCATTATGTTAGAGGTAGAAACTATGTGAGAAATTTCATATATAATTTATATCCAGGAATTTTGCTAATAGTGAGTTCTTCATTTGGATCTGTAGTATCTATGCAGACAACATATTTTTTGGTTGATTTTTATATTTATTATCTGTAATCATGATTTTTTCCTCATCTATAAGCTAGGGTAAAGATATTTATTTTTATAAATCAAAGAAAAGAACAAATATTTTCCTAAGGAAATTAAAGGGAAAATTAAATGCAATGATATAGTGGGAAAAATTCAGGTTTTAGTATCAGATCTTTTCTTTGAATCTTGTTTTGTTTCTTTTTTGTTTCATTCCTTCTTTTATTTAAACCTTTACCTTCTGTCTTAGTATCAGTTCCAAGACAGAAGAGCAGCCAGGACTAGGCAGTCCCAGTTTAAGTGATTTGCCCAAGGTTACACAACTAGGAAATGTCAGAGACCACATTTGAACCCACATCCTCTGAGTGGAGCTCTATCCACTGTGCTATACCTAGCTGCTGCCTAGATCCATTTTCCTCCTAAGTCATTCCCTGTATGACTTTGGAAAGGTCACTTAAAGTCTCTTTCACTTGTAAAATGAGGAGACTGGCCCAGAGGGCCTCTGAGGGCCAGCTTTCTAAACATCTATGAAAAAAAGTTTCAGTGTAAATGTTCAAAAGATCTCAATACTTTTGCCCCTTGAGTTGTTCTTCTCATAAGACTAACCTTGTCCCCTATTCATTATTTATACTGCTTCCCCTCATAGAATCCACTCCCTTCCCCTACTGTGGTCTGTAGAATTTAACAAGTAGATAAGATTTCTTTGGGAGCAAAGTAGCAGTAGCCCCTTCAAAAATCCTTTTCTGCATTTCATCTAACTCTCCCCACTCATATTTCCTTAACAGGTGTATTGAGGCAAAAGCTAAAATTAGCAAGCAGACTTCCAAATCATTTCTCTTTGAAAGTTATTAACCTGACATGATCAATATCATAGTTCTGAAAATCCAGACGGAGTGACAGAGAAGCCTGAAAATGAAATAAGAAAGGGAAAAATCTGCAAAGCCATTTCTAGCTGATTTTCCTTCCATAACTAATACAAATCCACAGGGTGAATTGGGAGCAGCTGCCAAGATGAAGGCACATTAGTGCCGGGCAAGTATGAGAATAAACATCAGCAAGATTTTCCTTAGAAGGGATCACATTCCTCATTTCTGAAGTGTTTCCGTTGTCTTTTTTTTTTCCAGGCTCCAGAGGACCTGTGAGGTTTCATTAAGATGAGATTAGGAAAGGAGCCAATTTCCCTGTCTTGGAGCCTGAAGATGCTGAAGAGGCTTCTTTCCTCCTTGATAGGACCTGGGGACCAGCATCTGCTACCGCATTGGGACCCTCTTGATTGGAAGTTGAATGGATATGAAGACATGGAGGTCCTGGAGGGGAGTTGAGATTGCACTGTTTATTTCCCTATTACCATAATTATCCCATTTATCCTACTTCATTAGGACAAGAGCAATCAAGGGTCAGAAAGGATGTCTGCGCACTAGATTTCAAAATTTCTCACATCAAGTCTTCAGATTTTTATTTGTTCAGACATTTGGGAATTAGGACAGCTCAGGTAATTTTGTCTTGTGTTCCTTTTCAGAGCTCAATATTTCAAGTGATATTGACCTTGCTGAGAATTTGCTGTGAAGGATTTGGAAAGGCTCTACAAGCTCCAAGGTGCTGTGAAAACACTCTGAATATTAAAAGTTATCATTTTTATTTTATATTGATAAAGGTCCAGTGAAATAGGAAGTGGGGGACTCATATCTGCAACATCTTTTCTATCTCTTCTTGTCCCATTTTCACAATCACAGGCAGATCTTTCAGCAACTCTCACCTGGATTATTATAAGAGTCTCCCAAATTAGAGGTAGCCAGATGGCACAGATTTTTGGTTGGGACTACAAAGATCTGAGTTCAAATTTGGATGACACTACTTGTGTAATTCACTTAATCTCTGTCTGCTTCAGTTTCCTCCTTTATAAAACTGGGATATTAATAGCACTTATATCCCAGGGTTATTATGAGGTTCAAATGAAGGTATAATATGAAAGATCCTGGTGAGATCATCCCTTTAGCAAGGTTAAAGTACGGTGGTGTGCTGTAAGAGACAGAGGATTAGACTTGCTTCTAACACATGCTGCATAGCCCTGGGTAAGTCATTGAAGTTCCCTACATCCTGACAAACGTCTCAAGACTTGAAGAAAGGTTTCTAATCTGTATTGGTAGAGGGGATTTCTACATCCACACTTTCTTATGCCAATGAAATTATAGGTTTGGAGCAATAAAACCCAAACTCAACAAAAGTAAACAGCCCTGAAAGTCAAAAGAGTGGCTTTTGTTCTAAAACAGCATCCTTATTGACATACATTTGACATTGCTTTATTATTGATGATATTTCTTTGGTAGTATATAGACTTTCCTTTCCTTGGATAGTCACTGGCCACTGACAGTACATAAAGGTAGGTAAAGAAGAATGAGAGCCAGCCAAGAGATGGGAGATCCTGGGCTTAAATCTGGCCTCAGACACTTCCTGACTGTATGACCCTGGGTAAGTCACTTAACCCCCATTGCCTAGCCCTTACTCTTCTTCTGTCTTATAACCAATTCACAATATTGATTCTAAGATGGAAGGTAACGGTTAAAAAAAAAGAAAGAAAGATTCATTTGTGGTTCCACTTCAGAGGTATATATTCATGGTATATATTAATTAATAAACTTCGATTTTATAAGGAAATCTTACAGTAAGGGGTATGACCTCTAAGGTAGTTAAGTCTGAAAGATTATACAGTCCATCATGACGTGAAGTCCTACTGAAGAAAGGAATGTGATTTAGATTGACTGTGGGAGTGAGTGTATATATTTTCTGACTATTCTGTGTTTGGTGTGCATGTAGCTGGGTTGTTGTGTGGTAGCTAAAGGCAGAGAACTACAAAGAAGTCAAATTCTCAAGTTCTAGGAGATATCTAGAAGGCTCCTTAGACATTCTTCAGGATGACTCTGATATATGTGAAAACCAAGATTGTAGATGAGTGAAACAAGCACACTGCAATGTGTATTTTTTTTCAAAGTTTCTATTCATCAAGAAAGAATATCTTTATTGGGAAATTTCCTCTTACCTAATACTGCAGATACAAGTCAATTATCTAAAATTTATGCTTATTATAATTGTTCCACAGATTCAATCACTCAACTCAGAGGGGCATTTTCTACTTGTCAGGTGTCAGGAACACCTAAAATTTAACTAGCAATTTGGTGTGCTCATCTGGGAGTTCTTCATGATATAATAGTAAAGTATTGACAGCTACCTATTTGTGCTAGGGTGGGGGGGAAGTTGCTACTCTTCATTGTTTTCAGCACATGGTTTTGTGAAGTTTTTTAACCTGACCTGTGAAATAGTAAAAGCCATTCTCCTATTAGGCTATACTAATAGTGGCTGAAATGAGCTATTATAGCTACATCTTTTTTATTACAATTTTGAAATGGTTTCTTATTTGAATTCAGGGAAAAAGAGGATCTTATTTTAGAAGTTGACTAAAAATGATTGCCTCCAGTGAAGTAATTCAGGTTCCTTCTTTCAACTTTAGATGTAAATGTTCAGTACGATGCCAATATCAGCTTTTTTACCCCCCTGAAGCAAGAACTCAGCTAGTTTAGGCAGCTAGTTTTGCCCAAGCATGACATTTGCAAAGAGATGGTGAATACCCAATATCCTTGATGAGTGTGGCTAAAGGATTAGTGTGAGTGGGTGGCTAAGGGAACAGATTGATTAATAAGAGAGATTCTTGCACATGCTGGTTATTTCCATGGGATGACACAACATTTCTCCTCCGGGCTTCACACAAAAAAGCTTTTTGTTAAAAGAAGAATGACCCATATAAGGCCATGACTTCTCTTAGCAGTCAATTGTCATTTCCTCTTAAAAAGGTTCAAATATTTGTTAATATAAGTTAAAATATTTCAAGGTGTCCAGAAACATTTTCAGATTTTCCATCTATAAGAGGATCTTTATTAAGTTTTCTGAAGTAATCATAAATAATCGTGGCTACATCATCTAGTTAATTGGGGGAAAAAGTCATACATTGAGTCTGGAATAGTTGGGCAAATTCTGACTCTTTGGCACATTCTGGGCACAACATTGTACTTCTCTGTACTCAAGAAAATGCTGTAGGACTGGATGTATAAGAATATACAGCTGATAAGCATTTGCAGAAAGAATATACTTACTTAGTGTTCCCTCCAACAATGAAATCATAAATACAGATGAAAAAGGGAAAGAGAATTTGGCTTGGATATGCATGAAGTGAAAGCCTTAGTTTCATTATGTTGTATTAATGATAATATGAATTAAAGAGAGTTAAAGTACTAGACAGCTAGGCTTGGAGTTAGCAAGCCCTAGGTTCAGTTACTACTTTTCTTTTTATTAACTGTGGGATCCTGGACAAATCAATTAATCCCCCCAAATTATCTATTAAATCCTAATCATTTTACCTTGGTAAAGAGAGCTCCCATACTCTTAAGATCCTCAACACTGAGGAAATTGCAGATCTTTAGGCATTTTCTCTCCTCCTCTCTTTCTCTTTCTTGGTCTCTCCTCTTTGTCTCTCTGTCTCTCTCTCCTCCTCTCTGTCTCTCTGTCTCTGTCCCTCTCTTTTATGCCTCACCTCATTTTTTTCTCTCCCTTCACTTTTCCTTCTTTCACTGGGATTGAAGGTTAGCCTTGGATTTAGGAAGACCGAATATGTCTTTCCTTTGACATAAAATATCTGAATGATTGTCAAGAAGGGGAAACTATCTATCCTTTCAGTGGTCAAGACTATTGATGGCAGAGAGGTAGATATTTTCATCAGTGGAGAGAATTTCCATATTAACTTATGCTTAGAAGATCCTCTATAAAATATATTAATTTAAAAAAATCCTACCAACAAAACTCTTTTTATCCTAATGCTGAAACAGATTATTTTCTCTAATTACTTTCTTAGTGGCCAATGAAGGGACTGGATTTGGAAGTCTGTCTCTGGGTTAAGATGTCAACACTATGCTTATGTGACCACTTGCTTTACTTGGCTACCTCCTGGCACCTTTGGCCCTTCTCCAACATTGACAATTATTTTATCTGCCTCCTTAAATTCCCCTTCCTGTGATTACAACTGAATAGGATATTCTTTATTTCCTGGCTTTAACTGTTACCTAGAGCTACTGCTCTGTCCTATTAAGCATCTGCCACATATCCTTGCAAAGGCAGAGGCAGTTCCGCAGGAGATAAAGTAATTCATCCGGCAGTGTGGCTAAACAGGGAGATAATTGGGAGAACGGCTCCCAGCCCACTTTCAGTCTCACTCATTTCTTGTAATTCAAGATAGGCAATATGGACACATCAAATCCCCGAGAGGTATTCCAGCAAGGCCAGCAGGGTAAAGAAGAGATTGCGGACATTTAGCCATGTCCTTTTAAGAGTGGTTGACAGGAATCTGAGAAGGGTGAAACAATCACAAGTCTTCTTTTTTGTATGAATTTGCCCTAAATCACATCTTTTTTCAGTATCTCAAGTTAAGGTTTGTTTTTATCTGCAATAGCTGCAAATTAAAAATGTAGTTGTTATATAATAAGCCAAGAGTTTTCCTGAATAGTTTTATATTTACTGGGGCTCAGCAGCAGATGATCTGATGCTTTAGTGACCTTAGTCAGCTGACTGAGAGTTTAAATGACTTGCTTAGAATCATATATTCAGTATGTATCAGAGGTAGGAATCCAACAACTTTGACCTGTGATAATAAATGATATTAGAAAAACTAACTTAAACTTTAATTTATAGGCTCAGATCGTCATCATAGGAACCCAACTTTAAATAAATATTTTATGTTTTACATGTTTATATTCCAACAATAACCCCATTAGAGAAGTAGCAAGAATTATAAGCATTTCACAAATGAAGGAAATGAATCTTGGAAAGGTTGTATGTCTTGCTTAGGTTAATGTAGCTAGTAAGTTAGATGAATACCATCAGTCCTCAGAAAAGGGCAGTTTATAATGTTATCATGATATATAAAGGACAGGACTTGGAATACCATTTCATTTCCTACTTCTCAAGTAGAACAAAACCAAATCAACATATATATTTATATATATATATATGCATACATCCATAATATACATTTGTGCATATATTAAACTATTCCATTTATTCTTATCTCACTCCCTTTAAAACTGTATTCATTTGGAGGGAAAAAATCTAGAAGTCTAAAAGATTTTTTTTAACATTGAATTCACATATTCAGATATTAACAATGCTAACAGAAATACTAACATATTTATATAGTGTTTTCCAAATCATTCATCAGTGAAAATTCCCAGGTGTGTAAACTTATGTCATTTATGTATACTAGACAAATTGCCTATAATTTGTATTCTTAGTGATTTACCTGGGTCATTGAGAATTCAAGTAACCCACCCTTTGTAGCCCTGCTAGTATGTGTATGAAGCAACATTTGAATTGAATTATTGCTATCTCTTAAGAATGTCCCTGTATTCACTATGTCAAACTATCTATCATTATTATGATTATGATCATTAATAATACTAATAATTTTCAACTATATGATATTAGGAGTTTTGCTTTGGATTTTCATTCATAAACTTTTATTTGTGACTTTTAAGAATTTAAAGCTACTCTAAACTTTAACCTCATTTCTATTACATTGGAAAATAAGACAAAAATCAATGTCAAATGTTGAGCCATATATTAATGTACTCCTCTTAGAACTATGAAATAATACAAGTCTGAAAAGCAACTTGGAATTAGACTAGATAAATATCTAATCTACATAAACCCTCACATACAACAATGACACTACTAGATGTTGACCCCAGAGGGGGTCAGACAAAGAGAATAAAGTTATCATATATACAAAAATATTTATAGCAGTATTTTTTGCAAAAATAATTGACAAAGGTCTAAGCACTGATTGGAAAATGGCTGAACAATTTGTGACATGAATTTAGTGGAAAAAAATACTATTTTCTTTGCCAGTGAATGAATGTCAATGTCAATGAAGAACTCAGGGAAGCTTGAGGTTTATTACGAAATGTGGCAAAACAAAGTAAGCAGAATCAGAGGAATAACCAATGCAGTGACAGAAAGGAAGCAAACCTGAAAAATGTTGACTGGTGATCAAGATATGGACTCACTATGACTTCAGTAAATTGCTGGTGGAGATCTTGCCAGAGAGGGCTTGGACTGCTGGTGTGGAATGATGCATACACTGTCCACTGTTGTCCAGTATTCCTTTGTTTTGCTTGTCTGTACTATGCTATGAGAGGATTCTGTTGAGAGGATCTGAGGCAAGTCATGGAGAAGTAACAACAATGTGAAAAAATCAATAATTTTTAATTAAAAAATTAATAATTTATTTAAAATAATTTAAAAATATTTTAAAAATAAGCACCATAAAATTGTGCATACCTTTTGACCCAGCAATATCACTACTAGATCTATAGTCCAAAGAGATTAAAAAAATAGGAGAAAAGGACCTACTTGTATCAAAATATAGCTGCTCTTTTTGTGGTGGCAAAGTAGTGGAAACTAAAGGGATGTCCATTAATTGGGGAATGGCTGAAAAAGTTGTGTTTTATGATTGTAATGGAATACTATTGTGCCATAAGAAATGTCAAACAAGATAATCATGAAAAAAAAACCTTGGAAAGACTTATATGAAGTGATGCAAAGTAAAATGAGCAGAACAAGGAGAATGTTGCACACAGTAACAGAAATAAAGGATAATGATCAACTGTGTAAGACTTAACTGTTATCAATAATGCAAAAATCCAGGACAACTCCAAACTACTCAATGAAAAAAGGCTATGCACCACCATAAAAGAACTGATAATCTGAATGCAGATGGAAGCATACTTCTTCACTTTATTTCCTTCATGAATTTTTCTCTAGTATAAGCAATATGTATCTTCTTTCACAACAGGATGAACAGAGAAATATATGTTGTATGATAACACATATGTATACAAGCTATATCATATTACTTGCCATCTTGAGGAAGGGGAAAGTATGGAAGCGAGGGATATAGAACATGGCTTGCAGAATATCAGAAAAAGGTTATTAAAATTATATTCTAGACATGTAATCAAGAAAAAAGAAACAGTTACTGTAATTTAAAGAATTGTTTTCTCTTTAATCACTTACTTAGTGAAAACTTAGGGAATCTTACTAGAATCCAAAGATATAAAATTTCTTCCTTTCTATTTTTTTCCATTTCACAGTTCTCACTTAGCATAAGCTGAGCTGATGTAATTCTCTCCTATGAATGATGACTGAGTTCATATAAGAATAAAAATTGGTGGAATACACCAAGCACACTGACATTGGAAAGAACCTGTTTATCTTCCAGTGTAATGGGCCATGTTGAAATGCCTCTCTTCTATTTTGAAACCATTTATGATTTCCACAGCAGAAATCAGTAATGGAAATAGATCCTTAACATAAATTAGCTAGGCATTCACAAAAAGTGAGAAAACTGGGAAATACTGAAAGCTGAGCAACTCAAAAGCCAAGCATCTTTTTTACATTTTAACGCGTTGAAACTGCCGGGAAAGTCCTCACCAGAAAAGAGAGGAAACATTATACATTCTACCTTCTTCCAAAGCCGTTATCTCACTGACACTAAACAGGCATAAATATGGATTAGACCATTTTGTACATAAGTAGAAACATGAGTCCTTCCAATCAACCAAGTTTAGTTTCTTTTTAAAGTACATAAAAGCAGTAGACTGCCTCTGTCTCCTAGGGTACTGTTCTACCTCATATAAAATGTGTGGGGAGGCACACAGCAACACAGATACCAGACTGAAAAAGACTATTCATGATCGGGGAGGAACAAAATTTAAAACTTTGTGTTATTGACCCACAGATGACCATTTATTCATGTCATGCTATTTATCATCTGGCACTGGTAATTACATAGACAACTCCTATTTCTGTAACATTTTAAGAGTTATAGGACTCTTTAATAACAAAAAGCAACATTATTACATTATTATGTTACTTTAAAGCTGATCAAGAGACTTAAACATATTCTTATGAGAGGTAGAAGTACAGGAGAAAATGTACTTGATTTTAGAGGATTTGGGTTCCAATGCTAGCACTACCATGCATTAGCTATGTGACCTGGGACAGATTACTAAAACTCTCTGGATCTCTTTCCTCATCTGTAAAAGGAAGAGGTTGAACTTGA
Source organism: Gracilinanus agilis (assembly GCF_016433145.1). Lineage (NCBI taxonomy): Eukaryota > Metazoa > Chordata > Mammalia > Didelphimorphia > Didelphidae > Gracilinanus > Gracilinanus agilis. The sequence continues at coordinate 438,161,951 of NC_058130.1, read as the reverse complement.
TGGCCATTAAGGTCTCTTACAGATTCTATGATCTTGAGTCTCATCTATAGACCAAATATTGATATCCTCATAGAAAATGAGTTAAAGGCTTGTCCAGGGTCATAAAGCTAACAAGAAAAAGAAACACATTTTTAAGTGATGTATTCCTATATCCAACTCCAACATTCTGTCTACTACCTTCTACTAGTTCTTTTTAATTAATAGTTTTCCAGATTACATCTCAATATAATTTTTAATAATAATTTTCTGACAATCTACCACCCATGTTCTCTCCCTCCCACACCTTCCTCCTCCCTAAGATGGTAAGTATTATGATATAGGTTGTACATATGTTACATGTGATATATATTTGCATGTTCATTATATGAAAATAAGCCTGTAAAGTCAACTCTATATGTCTTCTTTTTGGGGCTTTTGTTTTTGCAAAGACTTTAAGTCGAATCCCTCAGCTCTTTGTTCTTTAGCCTTCTTAGCTGAGTGTCCATGTGGATGGAGTGCATGATACAGAACAACCAAACTTGTAGTATCATCCATTAAAAACTCTGAATCATTTACACTAGAGAAAAACCCATGGAGGAAATAAAATGAATGGTATGCTTCAGTATGCATTCAGATTCTCTCAGTTTCTTCTATGGCAGTGGACAACCTTTCCACTGGTTCTTCACAACAACCCTGTGTGTTATTCAGTGCCAGTATTATCATCTCTGTTTTACGTATGAAGAAATTAAAGAAGTTAATTTATTTGTTCAAGGTCAAACAACCCTCATATGGCCTCTCTAAGCCTTAATCTTCTCTTCTGTAAAATGATGGGGTTGAATTATGTGTCCATTAATTTCTCTTCCATTACAAATTTATGATTTTATTTGTGCTCACAAAAAACAAACAAACAAGTATTTATATGCTTATTTTACAGATTGATGAACCAAGGCTTGTCCATGGTCATATACTTAGCCAGTAAAAGAAATGGAATTTTAAACCAGGTCTTCCTAACTCAAATTCTCACACCCTATTTACTACCCCTCTCTGCCTCTTCACAATAACCTTGTGAGTTATGTGGTTTCAGTATTATCATTTCTGTTTTATAGATGAAGACACTGAAAGAAGTTAAGTAACTTACCCAAGTTCAAATAGCTATTTTAAATATCAGACTGAAATTCAAAATCAGGTGTCCCAAATTCAAATCCAGTAATCTTCTCATTGTGCCACCTCTTGGTTTACTGAAAACAAAAAGCAATTATATATTCTCAGCCCCATCTCCTTCTCCAAAGGAAAGTTCTTCTGACAATACCAGCCCACATTTCTCTCCTTTTCTCTGAACTCCTGTTGTTACAAAGAAGTTTATTGTTACTGTTTAGTCATTTTCAGCCATTTCTGACTCTTTGTGATTCCATTTATGTTGGGGGTTTTTTCAGAGATATTGTAGTGCTTTGCCATTTCTTCTCCAGCTCATTTTCCAGATGAGGAAACTGAGACAGAGTTCACAAAACTAGTAAATGTCTGAGGTCAAATTTGAAATCTTAGTGATTTATTGTTCTATGATTTTTTTGTCTCCCATATGTTTTCATTTTCTCTCTTCAAGTAGATGTGAAGTTCCAGAAGGACTTGCCCTAGGGGCTTTGGTTTTTTCCTTTATTTCAGAAAGGGCCTAGTATAATATTTTAGGTAAAGAATAGTATTAAAAGTATTCAAATATTCTATAGAATATTTGAATATTGAAAACTTTAAATCAGTAGCTTGTTGTTTATCCCCACTGATGACAGAAGAAAATAACATCTCAGTAGAAAGTATTTAGGTCAAATTATTGGGACAGCTCCCTCTCTCTCAGGTTTGTGAGTTTCTACCTGACATAAAGAATAAACTAGAACACAATGCCAAAAACATTTCATGAGCACCTGCTATGTGCAAAACATATCCATCAGGGGTAATTTCAGTTCACGCTTGGACTGAAGGGGAAAGCAGAGTATTCAGGACCTCTTTCTCCTTTAGTGCCATAATCCTGTTTCTCATTCAATTATAGTGCTTGGTGTGGAATTCTTCCTAATATTTGAAGTGGGTGTTTTTGAGCCTCAATTAATTGCAAAACTAGAATGGTTCTCTGTAAGATTGGGATTTCCTGGCTCATCAGCTTAATATTAATCTAGAGGAGTTGTGGGCCCACATTTTTATTGCCATGTCTAGAGGCTATGAGAGTGGAATAGAGGCTGGTGGTATAATTGAGTTTTTATTCCCTGAAAATCCTCTAGTGTTCAGGAAAATACTTGAAAAGGGCTTCCCTATAGCTCCAAGCTGGGATGAGATGTGTTACAAGACTAGGTATACATACAGAGCACTGATAAGAAATGCAGTTTTCTATGTTCTGGAATATGTTACAAGTAGAAATAACTAAAAAGAAAGGCATGTCTTAAATAGCCTGTCTCTCTGGAGCCCTTTAATAGAGGAGTCAAAGCAACAGAAAGGGGACACAGCAAAAGAAATGTTCCTTCTTTACCTTTTTTTCCTTCTGGAAAAATGTAAGCAACCTGAGAAGGGCCAAAGCCATGTACTAGTTCTTGTAGGAAATGCTCATCTAATCCTCTACTTGCTTGAAATATGTATGCTAGGGGGCAGGGATTATTCTTGCATTTAGAAATTTAGGTTCTTTTTTTTTTCAGATAGTTTGGTGGATAGTGTTGGCTTTGGTGTTGGGAGGACCTGTCTAAGGTATTTATGAACTGTATGATACTGGGAGAGTCACATAACCTTTCTCCCTCACTATCCTCATCTGTAAAATTGGCTTAATAGTATCAACCATATTTTGGGGTTGTGAAGATTAAATAAAATGATAATATTTAAAGGGCTTTGACAACTTTAAAGTACTCTAAAAATTCTGGTCACTAATATTTTCCTATCTTTCCTTTTGGTCCATGCTAGTTAGTTTCTTTCTGGCAGAATGAGATTTTGTCACTACTATAACTTTCCATGTCAATCAAACATGTAATATTCTTGAATCATGGCGTTTCCACCCCATCATCTTCAAATTTTGCTTTTGGATTTGTTAGACTACTATTATAAATCAATATAATCCATAGTTCCATGCTCAAAGGACTATAAAAGAATGCCTGACCTTTGATCCAGCCATACCATTGTTGGGTTTGTACCCCAAAAAGATCATAGATAAACAGACTTGCATGAAAATATTTATAGCTGCACTTTTTGTGGTGGCAAAAACCTGGAAAATGAGGGTATGTCCTTCAATTGGGGAATGGCTGAACAAATTGTGGTATATGCTGGTGATGGAATACTATTGTGCTCAAAGGAATAATAAACTGGAGGAATTCCATGTGAACTGGAAAGACCTCCAGGAACTGATGCAGGGCGAAAGGAGCAGATCCAGAAGAACATTGTACACAGAGACTGATACACTGTGGTAAAATAGAATGTAATAGACTTCTGTACTGGCAGCAATGCAATGACCCAGGACAATTCTGAGGGATGTATGGTAAAAAACGCTACCCACAATCAGAGGAAGAACTGCAGGAGAGGAAACACAGAAGAAAAGCAACTGCTTGGACACATGGGTTGAGGCAGATATGATTGGGGATGTAGACTTGAAACTACCACACCAATGCAACTATCAACAATTTGGAAATAGGTCTTGATCAATGACACATTAAAACCAGTGGAAATGCACATCGGCTACAGTGGGGGGGGGATGTTGGGGCGGGGTGAAGGGGAAAGTAAGAGCATAAATCATGTAACTATGTTATCTTTTCTAAAATATAAATATTAATAAATGTTAAAAAATATAAAAACACCAGTGGTTTTCCATCAAAAAAAAATATAATCCGTAGTTCCATGTGTAACAGCATGGCTAAAATAAAATGGTATTCTATTTCTCAGTATGCTTTGATCTAAAATGATGATACTCATCAGAAATAAGAAATAAGAAAGCTGTATTCCTATGATACTTGTACTAGTGGTATTACTGTTGATTGCTGAAGAGGGATTTCTGGAAGGCAGAGGGATAATGGAGATCTCTGCTAGGTTTGTGACCACCTCGGGGGACAGTCATACTTAAAGCAAGTCACACTGGGAATTGCATGAAGTTGATTGTGACTGAAAGAGTGCAAATTAGCAACCTGAAACAGGAAGCTAAATGGAGATGGTGCAACCAGAGGCAATGCAGTGAGATAGGGGAGAGCAGCAGGGAAGATGGCATCTCCTGGACATGGACTCTGCCTCTTCATGTCCTGGGGTCCATCCACTGGTCCACTCTGGCAACTGAGACTGTGCACATGCCTTCACATTGGCACTGGGAGTGGTACAGGAGTTTGAGTGTTGAACTCCTCTGGGGAAGGAGAAAGAAGTGAAAGTTAATTTGCTCAGGAATATTTATGACTAATTGTTAGATGCTATTCTGATACTCATTACTGTCCCAATTAAATGTTTTCACCATCTTTCCAGTGTGTTTTCTATGCCTTGGTTTGATAGCATAGTGAAAAATCATTTGGTTGCTAGAACCAAATTAACATCAGAAAATTTCTAATTAGGCTGGGTACAAAGTTAGCCAAATTGATAATTTAGCACTAAGGATTCTCCATAAAAAAAAGGAACTCCATTCTGTGGAGGATCCACAAGACAGTTGAACCATGGATGGACCATATTTCCTAAGTATATGCATACTTTCTATCATGTCATATATACATTTACAATGTCATTCCCATCTTTATTACTTGAGTCTAGGGACTTAAGTTCACATGGGTAGGTGGAAAGAGAGTTTATAGATATTTTGACAAATTTTACATTCCTACATTAAGTCTGCCAAAAATAGAATTATAACTAAATGAAATCTTTGTCAGTGTTTCCACTAGTCAGTAACGGTTAATCATGATAAATCTTGATTGTCATATGAATGAATCCACCCTTTCCCTCATTGCCAATCTTGTACCTGCAGTGCCACCATGGCAAAAAAAAAAAATGAAAATGGAAAAAGGGGGAAGGTTGCAGATGATTTGCTTCACTTAGAAAACAATTGAAACTCAGCTCCCAGCATCTTGGAAAATGATTTTCATTCATGAGTTAGTGTTTTCCTCCTATGAGTCTAATTTGGCCCTGCTACGTAGACACATGTTTCTCATTGGCTTTGATGGGAGGCAGTCCTCCTATAAACAGGGGTGGAATTTGGCCCAGGTTGTCTTGTTTGATACTTTTATTCATCCTTCACCTACTTGTCCATGTCCACTCCTTTTGCAGACCTGTGTTAAAAGTGCCCCAGAGCCCCACTTCAGACAACTTAGCCAGCTGAACTTTTTGGCCAAGGTGCCTTAAACCTTCCTGACTTCCGTAGCTGAGAACCAAGTCCTGGGGTCTATCATCATCATTCCTCATCCTGAGCAGATATGGACAATTTGCAGACAATCTCAGCCCCCGATTCTTTCATGACCCATCTCGCTCCTCCATGTCTATAGGGTCTTTCCATTTTAATGACAAATGTCCCAAAGAGATAGACAGTGCCCAAATCAGACTCCCAAGGCTTGACTGCTGACTGCTCTTGGAAAATCCTACAGTTCTGTCCTCAGTGAAGTACAGAGACAAAACACACACACACACACACACACACACACACACACACACACATTCACTCACTCACCCACCTGTCACATCATATAGTATGCTATTGTCTTAAAAATATCATCTCAGTCCACTGGCATGGCTTCTAAAATTTCAAACTGGGATATGGCTTTTTCTTTAGGGAAGCCAATTCCACCTAATTGGTTTTCCCTGTACGTACCTGAGTGCTGTGATAAGCCTTTACACAGGCTATATCCCTCCATATGTGTTTTTATTAGGCACACTTTAAGGCACAATTTTTTATTTTCATTTTAATAACTACTGCACAAATGAAGGCATAAAATTTGTTTTCAGCTTAGATTTCATCTCATAAAATTCCTCAACCAATGGTAGTAACCCACCATTTTAACATCGGGTGGCAGGAAGAGTAACATCAGCCTTTTGTATGGGTGAGCAGGCCCTTTTAAACTCGGCTGTAAAGCTAAGGAGAAGCCCATATGTCCTGGGTCCCAAAGACATCACGTTGTGCCTGATGAATCAGACAGCGAGCCTACAGCCTATTTAATGCAGTCTGCTTTCTCTTTTTTTCTTTCATTCTTTTTTGTGTGTGGAGGGGGGGCTGCGGGTGGGTCTATCTCATTAAGTCAGGTTTGCTTAAGAATCTTCAGGAGGAATGGATGGAGTTCATTTGTTATAGGGAAATATTCTTGCTCCTTTAATCTTTCCTCTCTCTCCACTTATCAGACTCGAAACCTGTGCAGCTAGCTTCTAAAGGTATCTCACAGGTAACAAGAGACTTCGCATGCGCAAGAAGCTGTTGCCAGAACTAGAAAAGCAAGTCAAAACATATGTTCCGTTGATTGTAGGTCAGCAGTGTCATCTGCATTTGAAGAGGTGTATATCTTTGTTGATGTGGAGACATCAAAATACTGGGAGGAAAGCTGCTGAAGTTCAAAGCCAAAGGCATTTGCTGATTTACTCTTTTTTAAAAATGATATTTATGTATATATAATATATGTATTAAATATGTACAATTGTATATGTTAATATAGAATTATATATATATTTTAAAATGAAAAAAATCTGCCTTCTCTCCTCCCACTCCAACCCCTCTCCCTCATACAGAAAATAAAATAAAATTAAAATCCTTATTATGAACATGTAAAGTCATGACAAATTTCCAAATGGTTGTGATAAAAATATAAACACATGCATGGATACATAGACCTAGATAAAACATATAATTATTCATCTATTTATATATTTGTAATAAATACACCTCATTATGCACTCTGAGTCCTTTGCCTTTCCATTAGGAGGTGATTTCTAGAGTTTTTCATCATAGAGTGGATGAATTCCCCTAGAATCAAGGTCAATCACTATGCTAATAAAAGCCTCTAGCTCTTTCAAAATTGTTACTACATTTTTATAATTATATATGTATATATGTGTATACATATATGTGTGCATATACACACACATATATATATATATTTGTATGTGGTTCTGTTTACTTTGCTCTGTGTCAGCTCATATAGTATTCCCTGGCTTCTCTGAAACCATCTCCTTCATTATTTCTTATAGCATAAAAATATTCTATCCCATTTATATACCCTAATGTCTTCAATTATTCTCCAATTTCTGGATACCACTTTGATTTACTATTCTTTGCCTGCTCAAAAAGAGCTAAGTAAAAGAAATCCTTAGTTAGTTGACTTTGTGTAGGGCTAAGCACTGCCTTAACCTACCCTTCCTCTAATTCCTGTTTTACTCATCTGTCTTTTAAGGGGAAACTATATGTCCCACTGGGCCTGTAGTCAGGAAGATCTAAGTTTTGAGTTCAAATTCTGACTCATTTACTAGCTGTATGATTCTGGAGCAGTCACTTAACTTCTAAAATTCATCTCAGTTTCTTCAACTTGAAAATGGGAGTAGTCATAGTGTCTACCTCCTGGGATTGTTATGAGGGTGGCATGAGATAATATGTATAAGCGCTTGGCACATAGTAGGTGATTCATAATGCTTATTTTCTTCATTTCTCTCCCATTTCCTTATTGAATGAAAAATATATCTGTACACAACTCTGTGTGTATATTTCTTGCTCCTCTGACCAGTTCAGATGCAAGTGAGGTTCAATCTTCTCCTCACCTCCTCTCCTTCCTGTTGCATTTATCCCAATCATGGGTAACCTCTACTCCGATACAGTTTCTTCCTGGGTTAGGCACGCTTTCCATAGCTGCTCTTGGCCACATCTAGCCTCCAAGGTCTTTATATATCTCAATGTGATTCCCTTTGTAGATATCAGCTGGAAAAAAAAAGCCTCCCTGTAACTATTTCTTGTATTTCCCCAACAAGAAATCAATCTAAACCTGTTTGGAGGAATTTTGTGGGGTGGCTCCCTGAACTTCTTCCTACTATTCTAGCCCTGTGGGTTGTTGTCTCCAACAAGTTTCTACTTGACTCATAAGCATCATTTACTAAATAATCAATTGGATTAATAAATAGCGCCCATAAGTTGCTAAAAAAATGTGTGTCCTTGGAAGTACATGATTTGTCAATTATAAGGCTTAACTATTTGGTAGTAAGAATAAGGTCTGCCAAGCTATGATGGTTTGGAGGAGACCAAAGTAGAAGGTGAAGGACAAGGAGATGTGTGAAACAGAAACCTGGAATAGTGGAAAGAACATTGACTTTGCAATCAGAGGAACTACTTCCAAAGGCTACCTTTTCAATCTTGGGCGTGTTATCCTCTGAGAATGTCAGTTTTCCTTATCTATTGAAAGAGGATTGGACTAGATCATCTCTTCCTTCTAACTCTAGATATATAATCCTAAAAATTATTAAGAATAATGTCAGATATAAATGGGAAAAGAGATAAATGACAAGATCTCTACTTACCAATTAATGATTGCCTAAGAAGCTGCTCACTCTAAGAGAATTATGAAAATTTGGACTAAAGTGATTCCTTTGGGATTTGAAGCAATTGAGCAACTTTCAATTTCCTTCTGGAAATAGAAGTTTCCGGATAATCCCAACACAGCAAGAAACAAATGATTCTGTATAAATATCTTCATTTTCTTTAGCTAGAAGGATAAGGCTATTGACATTTCTATGCACTGAAAGACAATTCCCCAAATTATAGGCTCTAAGATGTTTTAAATTTTTAGAACTTATATTTAGAAGAAAACACCATGGAAATATTTAAGAATTGTTCATGTGTTTATTTCTGTAGCAGTCACGGAGGCTTTTTGCTTCACACAGACACAGACTATAAAACTATTTGATGTGCTATTATAATCAACTGTTAATCCATCTTTTTCAAAAGCAACTAAGTCTACTATATATACATCAGGGAAGTTGGTCTGCATGTTAAGTTCTCAGTAAACTTCAGACAAAATAAGATAATATATTGTCCTACCCAACAAAAAAGTTATCAGATTCACCAATTGAAGATGTGTCTTTATACATTTTAACTGTTTTCGAATCTTCAAAAATCTCTGCCACTCCATTTGTTTATGTGTGAGTTTCCTCAACATTTTATTAGAGCATACTTGTAGACTGATAGATATCTCAGGAATTGTAATTCACAAAAGGAGCCCTGAATAGAAATTATATTATGATCACTAATATAATGAGGCCTGATGGGTAGGGGGGGTTGGGTATAAGGACAGAATGAATAGTAGGAATTACTATTGAAAAATAGGAAATAAACACCTCTGAGGTACCACTGAAGTATGGCAGAAATGACAGGTCCTCAAAAGATGTTCTGTGAAAGAATAAATATTGTCAGGTTTCACTAAGCTTTTATAGATTTGAGTATAATACATATGAGATCATGAAGGCTACCCATAAACTAGTTTATCCAAGTATAGAGAGGCTAATTGTCACATTAGCAACTAGATGATTTTTTTGTACTAGTAACCTATAAAAGATATTAAAAACAAGAAATGGTGTTCAGTCCAATCAATTCATCTGTTTCTATAGTAATGGTGACAGACTGATAGATAAGAAATAACAGAATTTTGTGTTTTCTTGTAATAGTTATTCAAAAATATAGATCAAAGTTTCTTTATACTATAGGAAAAAATGTAGCAAAACAAACAACCATTTCTATTAAAATTTTTTTAATTGATTAATCATTTCTATTATTAATGCTGGCTATAAACATGGATATAATTCTTTGAACTCTTAATGAGCAGCAATCTTTGTCCAATGATCAACAAGCTAATATGGAATGACCTGTGCCACAACCCGCAAAATATTAAAATTAGCATAGGATGGTTTCCAAAATTATAAGTGGGTCATCTATAGGAGATTGATTGAAAGAAGTAGAACAGAATATTTAGAGGAGAGGGTAGAAATGGGATGTCTCTGTATCATTGGAAACAATATCTATACTGACCAGATCATTGGAGCTCTGAATAATATGAGACAATGGAATAAGACAAAACACTGTCCAAGATCATTTCTAGATTTAAACATGCCACCAAATTGTTGCAGTGGGAAGAAAATTGGGTCTAGAGTTAAAATACTTGATTTCAACTCAGAACTTTAACATTTATGTACTGTCTTTACTTGCTTGGATAAATTACTTAACATCTCCGAGTTACATTTTTTCATCTGCATGCTATCCCTGTAGGCATCCCCCTATTTGAAGAGTGAGTTCCCCAGACAAAATCACCTAAGATTCAAGGTACTTTGTGTGTCTAAATTCACTGAAAACCATAGCTGTCAGTGCCCACCAACATTTTAATGTCAAGTCAACTGTTCAAAGCAGAAACTTTAATAAAATAGCATAGTAAGGGCAGCTGGGTAGCTCAGTGGAGTGAGAGTCAGGCCTACAGACAGGAGGTCCTAGGTTCAAACCCGGCCTCAGCCACTTCCCAGCTGTGTGACCCTGGGCAAGTCACTTGACCCCCATTGCCCACCCTTACCAATCTTCCACCTATGAGACAATACACCGAAGTACAAGGGGGTTTAAAAAAAATAAAAAAAAAATAGCATAGTAAGAAAAGTAACAATAAAACCTTTCTTACATGAACTTGGGACATTTCTCCCAGAAATACATATATTGTCAGTGGGAAGAGAGGACACACATAAAGAACATAAATGGAGAAGCATGCATATGGGAAACATGGCCAAGGCATGTGAATCAAAGGACAAGTCAAATATCTAATGCTGCAGGGCTACTGCTGGTGCATCATTTGCTCTTTACAGGCCTTTTACCTGCTACTCTGGATTGGAAGTGTGTGGTCTCTGTGGGTTGCCTCCAAGTACAGTTCTTTGGTCATAGCTTGTGGCGTTTCTCTCTGCTGCTGTTTCTGGTTACAGTTGGCATTGTTGGATAGAGTTCTATATTTCCCTCATGAGAAGAGTGCACTGTCTAAAATGCTTGCTCAATAATTAACAAACTTGTTTTCCCCTTACTCTTTCTCTTTCCTCCTTTCATATTTTGACATTCACTGAGGCCTCACTCCCTCTAGATGCCAGAGTTTTCCTGGCCATTCTATAGTATTAATTACACTTTCAGACATATAATTGACTCATTGGTCATAGTAAGGGAGTTTGGATATGCCTTGCTCCTTATTGCCCCTTTCAGATTCTCCTTCTATGACTATCTCATCCAATGCCTCTTTTGAGGTTTATATTGTTCAAATTTACTACCCAATCTAAATCATGGTGGAAATTATTACTCACTTTCTAGGACAAGTATTCTTTGTCTGTCTGTCTGTCTGTTTCTGCTTGTCTCTCTGTCTCTCTCTGTCTCTGTCTGTCTGTTTGTCTATCTTTCTGCCTTGTAGTGGCTCAAAGTCTTTCTCTCCATTCCAATGACCTTATTTTTCCATATCTTCTCCAAGAAGATTAGAAGTAAAGCAATTATTTGAGTAAAATATTATATAGAAAGTTTTTTTGGAAAAGGGTTTCATATCTAAATATACGGGGAACTTCATGAGATGTATAAGAATATGAGCCATTCCCCAAAAGATAAATAGTCAAATGATATGAGCAGATAATTTTTGGAAGAAGAAATCAAAGCCATATATATTTACATGAAAAATTGCTCTAATACATTATTGATTAGAAAAATGCAAATCAAAACAACTCATATTCTTATATATTTCATAAAGTTCCCTATATGTTTAGATATAAAACCCTTCTAAAGTAATCAAGGAAAAGGAAAGGAAACTATATTTTCTTTTCTTTTTTTTTTTTAAACCCTTACCTTCCATCTTGGAGTCAATACTGAGTATTGGCTCCAAGGCAGAAGAGTGATAAAGTGATAAGGGTAGGCAATGGGGGTCAAGTGACTTGCCCAGGGTCACACAGCTGGGAAGTGTCTGAGGCCAGATTTGAACCTAGGATCTCCTATCTATAGGCCTGACTCTCAATCCACTGAGCTACCCAGCTGCCCCCAAAACTATATGTTCTACAATATTTGAAGCAGCTCTTTTGTTGTGGTTAAGAATTGGAAATTGAAGAGATGTCCATCAATTTTGGGAATGCTTAAATAAATTTTCATATATGCTTGTAATGGAAACTATTGTGCCATAAGAAATGACAAAAATATGATAACAAAAAAACCTGGAAAGGCTTCTAGGAAGTGATCCAAAGTGAAGTGAGCAAAACCAGAAGAATGTTGTACAGTTTAACAACAATGTTATATGAAGATCATCCGTGAAAGACTTAACAATTCTAGAATTCAGGACAATTCCAAAGGACTCATGATGCAAAGGTTTATCAAAAAAGTGTATCTGTTGCAAAAGGAAGGAACAGACAGAGCCTAAATACAGATTGAAATATACCATTCTTAACTTTATTCCCTCCATGAATTTTTTGTAGTATAAGCAATGTGTATCTTGTTTAACAAGATGATGAACAGGGAAATCTCTCTCTATATATGTAATGAATATATAATGTACACTTATTATGTTATAACACATGTACAACCTATATCATATTACATGCCTTGTTTGGGAGGAGGGAGGAGAAAAAAAGAATGAAATATTGATTTTGGGGAGTGAGACTTTGTTTCCCTTGCATAAGCATATTTATTATATACTGATAACAAATCATATGCATTATTGTTATGTTACATATTTTATGTTATATATAAAAATAAGTTCTAACAAAAATCATACTTAATTATATCCTTAGATCTGTTTCTTGTTTGAAGTTCTTTATTTGCTTTAAGTTGCAACCTGCTTAGATCTATTATACCATCTGTGTGAGGACAACATTTAAAATTTGTGATACACATTTTTAATTCAATGGGTACTATAGTATGTAATGTCTCTTGGCTAAATAATATTACTGTTGAATACTGGTATTAAAGAAGTGAGACTTTATTTCTAGGAGAAATTCAGAAGAACTGTATAATTTCTCAAAAGCAAATTTTTTTTGCTTTTTAGGCAATTCTCCTTCCATTTAGTTCTTTTCTTTTAAATCTTTACTTTCCATCTTAGAAGCAATACTAAGAATTTGTTCCATGGCAGAAGAGTAGTAATGACTATTATGCAAGTGGAGTTAAGTGACTTGCCCAGGGTCACATAGCTGGGAAGGGTCTGTGGTGAGATTTGAATCCAGGACCTCCCATCTCTAGACCTGGCTCTCTGTCTACTGAAACACCAAGCTAAACCCTTCCATTTAATTCTAAACATAGGGCACTGCCTTGTCATGAAAAAGAGGCAGTACACTAGTTAAGAACGTCAGCTGAACCCCCAAACTAGCAGCACAGACATGATGTACCTTGAGGTACCCAACTTGGATTGCATTTCCACTCCAGACTAGAAAGTAGTAAGTCTATATACTATGGGAACCAAATGATGACATTTGTAGAAGACATTAGTACTCTTGCTTTTATTAGTGTATTTATGCATTTATGTATGTATGTGTGTGTGTGTGTATGTGTGTTGTATCCTTTGTGACAACATAGCATTGTGTATGATAGTAAAGATGAGGTCTCTGGTCTACTTTGAAATAATGTTTGCAAAAACCTGTAAGATCCCTAATAATGTCCTCACTGAAATTACCCTTTAAATGCATGGATAAATGATTTTAGTAAAAATGTATATAGATGGAAAAATAGGCATATAAGTTAATGGTTATTAGCATTCTATTGTTTCTGAATTAATAATTAAACTTTTTTTTCCATAGTGAATAAAGCTCATGATGTTTTCTCCATGCCCTTGGCCTCATTCCCTCCTTCAGGGAAATTAACTCTTAATTGGTTGGTACTTCAATATTCTCGCAATTATTATGGTCTAGCATGGATCTCTTTCTTGGGTATGGTTCTAAATTGCTTTCCAGAATGGTTATATCATTTCAAAGGTCCACCAACAGTGTTAGTGTCCCAATTTTTTCACATCTGCTCCAATACTTGCCATTTTCTTTTTTTGTCATATTAGCCAGGCTGAGAGGTATGAGGTGCTTCCTGAGAGTTGCTTTAATTTGAATTTTTCTAATTAATACTTATTCAGAGCATTTTTTCACATGGCTATAGATACTTTTAATTTCTTTATCTGAGAATTGCCTATTCATTTGTTAATTGGGGAATGCTTGATATTCTTGTGAATTTTACTCTTTCCTCTACATAGTTGAGAAATGAGGCCTTTGTCAGAGTTACTTCTTCTTCTTTATTCACATTTCTATCTGGATGGTACAATCTACACCACTTGAGGGACTACCCACATTCCTGAGATAATAGGTCCACTGAAATATTGAATAATAAAAACAACTTTAGCATCAAAACTGCTACAACTGCTAAATCAATGTTATTTCAAGAGATAATGGTAGTGTGATCAAAGCTTCCAAGCTAGAAAGGAACTGAGGCAAACAAGTTTAGAGAAATTGGCCATGGTTGCTAGGGAGTAAGTGGCAGAGAGATGATTTAAAACTAATACTATAACTCTTAATTCAACACTGGGGGAATAAGATATCCCCCAATTTCTCTTGGTTCTGCTCACTCTACTTTGCAACATTTTGTATGTCTTTCCAGGCTTTTGTGATCATCTTTTTTTGTCATTTCTTATGGCAGAAGTTACTGAAAGTGTACCATAGGTGCCCACCTCATAGATAAGGCCACTAATACTTTTTAAAGTTTATTATTCCCTTTATTATGGATGGTATGTAGACATTCCCATTGCCACATATTTCCCAAAAGTATAACTACTAAAAACTTGAGAACAGCAAAGATAGAAATAGCATAGTCTATATCTATAAGACTTAAGTGGAGATGTGAAGCTTTTCCTGTATTTCCTTTTGGACTATGACTACATAGTTCTTTGTTCCATTTTGTGTTACCATCTGATAATGGTAAATCTAATATATTTGTTTCAAACAAATATTTTAAAATGGCGCCATGCAAGGAATGGCATCACTGTTTTACCAGAAAAAATATTAATGACAAATTGGCTGAAAATACTAGTTTAAGTTTTTGAAGTATTTCCTATAAATAGAGAAATGAACAAATCTGAACACAGCACAGTGAAACTATGCTAATTTACACTAACGATGGCAACTAAATTACTGAGGAATGTGAGCTAAGCAAATTTGTAAATAAAGATGATAAAAATGGAACCAACTAAATGCAGAATGGAACTCATTTGTTTGGGTGAGTGCAATTTGGTTTTAATTATTTATGATATGACTTCCTAAATTAGACTATATATGTCATCTAATTTCTCTAAGGCTCGATATCCTCACATGTGAAAAGTAAAGATAACAACTACGATTTTCCCAGATGATAATAATAATAATAACAATAATAACAATATATTGCTTTAAGATTTCTAAAAATAATATAAATATTTCCTTTGATCTTAACAATAATCTTGACATGTAGCTGCTATTATCCCCATTTTATGGATGAAAAATTGAAATTGAGAATTTACCCAAAGTCAAATATCTAGTAAGTATCTAAGACGGAAACTTTGGTCAGAGGATAAGGCTGGAGGGTCTGACTGCAGGGAAGAAGGGCCAGCTACATAGGATGTTCAGGGAGTACTAGAAACTCCAGGGTGAGGGCTTGCCAAGCCCTTTTCAGGGCTGCTCCCTGACACCTTTGGTGTCTAATCCAATTTTTACCCAACTCTCACTGTGGCTCCAAGAAGCTATAGCATATGTAGCAGCTACACCATACTTGAATAAAGCCATTTGGGTAGATGGGCTAAACCAATTTCTGGTAAACAACAGCCTCAAACCCCATAATCAGGATGTCTGTCCCAGTCCTGTGAAGACTTCGCCTGGCAGAATGAACAAATGAGAACCATTTGTTTTAGGACCATAAAGGCTGCTGAAGCTGGTACTGTGGAGGGCTTAAAGCTTGGTCAGACACAGAAGATGACAAGGTTAGCCATTGTATCCCAAGCCATCACCAGTCATCACCTTTTATTTTGTCCCTGGACTTCAATGACTGGAAGAAAGCATAAGGCTAAAGACTTTATGCAACTCTGCCTCCCTTAATTATAATTCTTCAGCAAATCAAGACACACTGGTGGTTTCACTGGTCCTCTTCAAAAATAAAGAATAAGCAACAACATCTGAATCAGATTTTACATTCAGATTTTTTTGACTCCAAGTCCAGCACTTTAACTATCCACTTTGCCATCTGGCTGCCAAATATTTTATATATTATACATATATGCTACATATATTTATGCCATACAAGACTCTTAAGAAATCCATGATGTGATGAGATGAAGAAGTAAGCATAGTATAGGGTATAAAGAGAAAGGAGAAAATCATGTATGACAGAGCCTTGGATGCTCCCATATAGAAAAAGCATGGTATGGATGATAATCCAAGAAAGGAGATTCAGAAATGATAGTCAGATGTGTCAGAGTCAAAAAATTACAACAATAATAAAAATAAAGAAAATATTATAGCAAAACCAATACAGAGATTGATAAAAAATGGAAAAATAATGAAAAATGAGAACATAGCTAATGAAGAGAACAAAATTTATGAAGTTAAAAAATTATCAAAATTATCAAAAAAACTTTTGATAAGTATTAGAGCAATTGACTCAAGAATCCCCCAAGTTATAACTAAATAACCTTCAGAATGGTCTAGAAAAGCAAAAGGAATATTAAAAAAGAAATAGAGTAAAATAGGGCTCTTGATTGTTTTAGACATACAAACCACTGGAGAAAGGTGTAAAAAACATAAGGAAACAATTTATAAGGGAGGAAATATACACAATTAATCAACAGAGAAGATGTTCAAATTCCCTAATAAATAAAAAAAATTCCCTAATAAAAGAAAAGCAAATTAAAACTCCCTAAATATGCTATTTTAAACATATTAAGATAGCAAATAAAACCCACAAAATTTCAATGTTGCTGAATTATGAATAAATGAGAGTACACACACACACATATATATATATACAGCATATATATGCATATATATTGCAGATGTGTATATATTTTGGAAAGTAAAATTTCAATAGGTAAGCAGTCTTAAAACTAATACTTTTTGAGTCTGCATTTCCAGTGCTAGAATTCTATTCAAACATATTTTTAAAGGGGGACTTTGATAAAGGAGAAAGGGAACCTGATTGCACAAAAATACTCCCAGCTTCTCTTTTGATGGCAAATCTTCTAGAACAGTGATGGGCAAACTGCAGCCCCGGGCCAGAAGTGGCCCTCTGAAATGTTCTATCTGGCCAAGGGACTTTATTCCTAATCTGACGAATACAATGAATAGGATACAATACAATGAAACTTTGAAAGAGTTGCCTTAGAAACAGACTGACAGATGAACATTTCCTTTCCTTTGGCCCCCTCTTTAAAAAGTTTGCCCAGCACTGCTCTAGAAACAAAGTATATGTCCAATATTTAGAGAGGAGCTGAATGTTTTAATAAAATAACAATACAGTAGAATATTATGGTGTATCTAAACAGAAAAATTAGTAAACAGAGGCATTGGGTTAAAAATGTAGATTTTGTAACATTGTACTATTCATTCAGTCAATAAGCAATTATTAAGCTCTTATGATATGCTAGTAACTTTGCTATTTCCTGGGAAAAAAGAAAAATTAAAAATAAAAGTCTGCTCTCAAGGAACACTCTACTATAATGGAATATTATCTTCTGTGCTTTTAATAGATTTGAAAAAAGAATAATATTCTAGGCATACATACATGTATTTATACAAAACACTGAAGAATAATTTATAATGCCATATTTTGTATTTTGCTATTAAATATATGTGAAATAATACATGCGACGTTTTACTATTCCCAGGAATGTAAGTTTTTATTTTAGTAGGAAATACAAGACTTTTATTTTTTTCTTTTCTTTTTAATATATAAATAGAATTCTGTATGGGCTTGTGTCAAGGAGAAAAAAGAGGAAATTTTATACAACAGGTAATTCCTAGACATATTTAATTTAGGGTCCGTAGGACACAGGTGTATAGGCAGTTTCCAATTGCATTTTCTCCTTTAAAAGTTCCTGCCACATTTAACCATAGTCTGCAATAAAAGTTTTTAAGAGGCTGATCTGAAATGATGTATGAAGAGGAATATTTATTAACCACATACAAACACACACAAACACATTCACACTCACAACAGGTGAGAGAGGTAAAACAGTTTACTCAAGCCCTTTCAGAGGTGATGTCCCTAACATTACTTTTTTGCTTGAATTTTTGGTTTAAGCTCCTACTGTACTCAAAAGGAAAGGTGAAAATATTTGGTCTCTGACCTTCCCTCTCACATGAACACCTACTTTCCTTTTTTTTTTAATTTCTTCATAGAGGGACAAGGGAAAAAGACAAATGACCTGCTCTTAAAGGTAAGTCTCCCTTAGAAGATGACATGGTCTTAGCAAGGCTATTCTCTAGTGAGACATCTAACTGCTCACTAGTGGTTACTCTTATAGTTTATGAGCCAGCAAGACTTGTTCTATGGCTTTAGGTCATAACTGCTTCAGAAACATAGCTCAATAAAAAGATGGTGGTCCATCATTATTCAGAATCAAGAATCATCACCTTTTCGTAACAGAGACCCTTGATCCAGTACTCGCTGGGAAGCTCTTCTTCCTTTATTACCAAATGGTTGATTTCTCCCCATCCCTAGGATTTATTTAATTTTATGTGTATTATCAAAGTCATCATCAACACAAGATCTAATTGGGTCATGCCTAGCCATGTTGCAGTATGGCATGTAAAATATGTTCCTATGGAAACAGCACAAAACCAAACAGCACAAATCAATTCGTACTGTTTTTGGTATCATCAATCCAGTAAACTGATCTAAACCATGTGTTCTAAAACCATTTGCATTTTTGAAGTGAGGATAAGTTACTTATACTGCATACTAGTTATTCAGATGAGTCTACATAAGGATCATTTATAATCTGGGACTGGTTTTGCATCCTCAGACAACAAAAGTTTTATAATTCACCTAAATAAAAGAAGCTTGAGTAAGATGCAATACCAAATCAAAACACTTTATCCTACTTCAAATTACCACTTATTTGAGTAGGAGGGTTATTTTTTTAGTCTAAATATTTATATTAGGATTTTTGCAAAATACATAAAAAAGAAGATAAAATTAATGAAATCAGTAGGTGTTCATGATGTCCGATAGTGTTTTTAACTCTAGCAAATTTTTCTAAAAGTGACTCCTCAAAGGTATAAATTGAATGCAATTGCACTCGTGTCATTTTTTTTAAACCCTTACCTTCTGTCTTGGAGCCAATACGCAGTATTGGCTCCAAGACAGAAGATTGGTAAGGGTAGGCAATGGGGGTCAAGTGACTTGCCCAGGGTCACACAGCTGGGAAGTGTCTGAGGTCAGATTTGAACCAAGGACCTCCCGTCTCTAGGCCTGGCTCTCCATCCACTGAGCTACCCAGCTGCCCCCTCACTTGTGTCATTTTTGAGATTGGAATAGTTCTAATGAAGTCAACTGCCTTGGGAGACTGAGTTTCTTATCTCTGGAGTCTTTTTCAGGAACAACTAAATTGATGTCCATTGTGTTAGGACTGTTGTCAATCCTAATGAGTACAGGTGTTTACTGATGTCCCTCCCAACTCTTCTGATGAAAGTATAATTTTTTTTACTTAATTATATTTTATTATGACATAATTACACGAACTGCTTTTTTAGGTAAATAGCATAAAATATACCAATGTCTATTTTAATTCCTTCTTTGGGTTAATTCACCAAATATAGATATGTTTGGCTCCAGAGTAGAAATTTTACATCCTCAGATGAATGTTTGGTCTAATTATTTTTTAGAAAAGAAAGAAGTCATTCTACTGTTAGTGAAAAATAAGACAACATTTTTCATAATATAGAGGGAGAATTTTGTAATGAAGAAGGCTAAAGAAAGTATAGTCTTTTTTTCCATCATTGAAGGGAAAAAATAGGCAATCATGTGCATAAACCCTCATTTCTACTAGGCATAGCCTGTACATTTGCATAGTTTCTTCCAAAACTTACAAAAGGTGAGATCACCATTACACATCTGTAGTTTAATTCAATGTTGAATAGCCTTCAAAGTATGCAAAATCAATTTGGCAAAGAATGTGAACCTTAACTGGCATCTGGGGGTCCTAACTCACTTAAATTTATTAGCATTTATTTTCATTAATGGAGCCGTCTCTGCATTTGATTATATGGAGGGGCATGCTGGAACCAGATTGAACTAGCTTCTGAAAACCAATTCTTAAATTCTTCATGTGAGTATTTACACTTAAAAAATTATTACATGCTACAAATCAGGGCTTGATTTGTTTTTTCGAGTGTATAAGCTTAAGAAATGGAGGGAGAAAATGTTGATAATGCAGTTTAAACTTAAAAAGTATGCCATTTGGACATCTCCCCCTTCCCTCCAGAAAGCCAATTGTTAAACATTTTTTTCCTAGCATCTTTCCTGATTATAGGATAAGTATGTGTAATCTATATAATCTCAATAAAATGCCAATATGGAGGAGAAGCCTATTATAAAACAACTAATGTTATGATACTCACCAAACCTTTCATTAAAAAAAAAAACAACTCGTCTGCAGAGAATCATATATGGTAAAAATAAAGAATCTGCTCCACCAGCAAATAGAATGAACTCTTTCACCATTTTATTTTGCAAGTGGGAGAGGAAGGATTGTGTGATAGGAATTAAGTTCCTCTGCTACTGTGTGTATTGTCTATCATCACTTCTGCAGTTTCTTAGTAAAGTCTACCAAGTTTAGAATATTTTATATAAACTATTTATGCAAATATATTCATATCTGTTATTCTTAAGCATTATTGGGAATATTCAAATTTACATCAATTGTTTTTAGCTAATGTAGAAAGCTTCTACCGAGGCATCAAATGCACAGAGAATACATTGTTCACTTCTCTGTGGTGCACCATTTGCATGAATGTGACCCTTAGCCACTTGCTTCATGGCCCCATTTCTTGTCCATTGGCGTTAAATGGTTACCAAGCCCAGGGGAAGAGGTTTTGGGACCATTTTGCTTCACATACTTGACAGTTTTCATGTTCTACCTGTCTCAAGTCTGACACATTCACCCCCACTGGGTCTGTCAGATAGTTAGTTTGGA
The DNA here is from genome assembly GCF_016433145.1 of Gracilinanus agilis. Taxonomy (NCBI): domain Eukaryota; kingdom Metazoa; phylum Chordata; class Mammalia; order Didelphimorphia; family Didelphidae; genus Gracilinanus; species Gracilinanus agilis. The sequence goes on along the minus strand of NC_058130.1, from coordinate 438,140,844 downwards.
AGGTAAACAGCCTCATTTAGTCTACGGCCATCTAGGCTTGTGTATGTTGTTCCTTGTTTCGTAATGTGTGGATTTTTTCCTTTGCTCTTCAAGGTGAAACTTCTGTCATCATAATAACAAGCTCATGCAGAGAAAATAGGAAGTGACATTTATGACAGTACTGTTGTTGGAACTCAGAGAATGCCTCCTAAAATGCTAAAACACTCTCTGACATGGGAATAATACCACGCCTGTCACCTAAGATGGATGGTGTAAGTAGTCTGGGCAATGAAGGATACAGCCCCCAAAGCCTTAAAGCAGGCAACTAAATTCAAACTTGCAGAAAAATTGTTCAGGTTGGGTCTAATCAAAAGATAATTTATGGCTACCTGCAACATCTTGATTTGCTCCACTTGGTAACATTTAAAATTAAATTCAATGTAATTAGAGAAGATGTTTTTTAGCCTCCCCACTGCTGAAAAGTTCCTTGGTGTCATAGATTTATGCTGCCTCTACAAAGTTTGAAAAAGTGAATAAAACAGAAGGTCAAGGTGCAGATCTGCCTCAATGAAGTTCTCTTCCTAGACCCTTGGCATAAAAAGTTGTAATTGGGTTTCATTCTGGAGGGATGTGGAGAGAGGTTGGGATCATAGACAACTCTTCCATTGGTATATAATTAGTCTGGGGGTGGGATATGGCCATCACATATACTAGAGCTTCATGGAACTACAGGTGAGAGTTGGTGGGACACCAAAGGTGGATAAGTAACCCTGAAAAGGGAAAACCCTTAGAAAAGAGACTCTAATCCTCCTTGAACACTTCAAACACACAGTATAATCCATCTCGGCATGAGCTAAATCAGGTTGATGGTAATTGATGGAACTCAAAACAGTGTGTGAATTAGGAGGATATCCACTCCAAGCATGTGAAGACTTCCCCCTGTGAAATGAGCAAAGAAGAATAGTTTATTCCAATGGTCATGAACATGGAAGACACAGATGCTCTAAACTGCCCAGAATTTTGGTCAGATTTCAAAGATGCTAAGGTCATCTATTGGATTCCCAGTTATCACCAATCATTCTAATTTTTTTTTTACCACTGGAATTTCATGACTATGGAAGAGAGGATGAGATTGAAGACTTTGTGCAACTCTGCTTCACTTAAAATCAAATCGTGGACACGTCAAGATATCACTCTTGTGATGTCTTTGGTTCCTTTTGAAATAAGGAAAAAAGGGGGCAGCTGGGTAGCTCAGTGGATTGAGAACTGGGACTAGAGACGGGAGGTCTTGGGTTCAAATCTGGCCTTAGACACTTCCCAGTTGTGTGACCCTGGGCAAGTCACTTAACCCCCATTGCCTAGCCCTTACTACTCTTCTGCTTTGGAACCAATACACAGTATTGATTCTAAGACAGAAAGTAAAGGTTTAATAACAAAAAATAAAAAACAGAAATAAGGAAAAATGATGAATTGATTTATGATCAATTGATATTTCTCTCCCCTCTGCCCCTAGGTGATGTAGTAAGAAAGTAAGGGGTAAATGAGGTCATAAACTAAAGTTAAGCTTGACTTAATGAGGTTATTTTTACCAAAATAATGGTATGTCAGAGTTTTGTGTCCTTTTAGATAGCATGAAAATATTTTTCTTTTAAAGAATTAGAAGGGTTAATAGCCTAGGAAATTATTGGCCACAACCAGGGTTATGCTAATAAATGTGTAATAATTGGCTCTTTGGAAGATAAACAAATAAGCAAAATAACTCATGAGACTAATTAAAGCCTAATAATCTACATTATAACATTTTCTTTCACTCATGTCTACACAATAAAAAAAAGACAGTATATCAAGACCTGCTCTGCAGTGCTTTCTGATTTTTGCTAATGTAAATGTTCACACTGAAAATTTAAGTTTTCTCTCTTGAGCACTGTAGCATCCATGTTTCTGAGAGGGATTCAAGCTGCATTACAGAATTCCATAGTGCCCCCCCCCCCCAGAACTCTAAGGGAGGGGGCATTTAAGGGCAGTTGGAGTCCTAGTAAAAAAGCCAGGTCAGCCCTCTTACAAGGGTCCTGTCTCTTGGCTTTGAACCAGACAGACTCTGTGTTGTTCCTAGGCTTAGACAGTCTCTGACAGCCAAATCAGCTTTATACTTGTTTAGCCAACCTTTAAAGATAGACCTTCTAGCAAGATCTCAGTCTACCTTCAATTTAGCAGTTTAGGTTTAGAAAGAAGATCATTTAGGGGCTTAGATAGGAGTTCAGCCATTCAAGATACATTTCCCCCTTTGGGGGGTGGAGGTGCTGCAGATTTGACTTAGCTGTTTTAGATAGCTTTTCCTTACCTCTCATTCCTAAATCATTTCCCTTCTTCCTGTTCCTAAAACCATTAAACCCGTATCATCTAGGAACTGTGTCTGGATAAGATAATTTGGGGAAATACTCACATCCTCCATAAGCCAAGATCTTTCTGGTGGCTCTGAAGTTGAGCCAGTGGGCTGCTCCCAAGACATCAAGCCTCACCTATTCTGTCCTGTGGGGAAATAATACATACAGAGATAGTATTATCATAAGGGTTTAATCTTTACCATTACCAGTTTGAATCCTGAATTTACCTAACCAGATCTAGTCTCCATTGCTTGACTGAAAAAATAACAGCAACTGATTTTAACAGCTCACTGTGAAGGGGTGGAGGAAGATTCTACTCCCTCACCTTAGCCCTTCCCATCCAGTCAAGTCTGCCTGCTTCTCCAAAGACCAGGGTCTGGGGTGACCCCATTGCCACTGACCCCTAATCCTTACAGCCCTACGAGCTGACTCCAATAAGTCTCTGGACCCTTGAAAGGCTGAGTTCACCAGATCTTCAGGAAACAAAGCAGAGGAGCAACTTTGTGCAGTATTTGTCTTTGCAATAATTTATTAAGTGACTATTATGTACAGTCACTGTGCTAAAAGCTTTACGAGTATTATCTAATTTCACCCTCATAACCCCTTAGGAGGGAGGGATTCTTCTTCCCATTTTACAGATAAGGAAACTAGGCAGACAGAGGTTAAATGACTTGCCCAGATTCACACAGTTAGTAAGGATGTGCAGCCCTCGTTGACCTCAGGTCTTCCTGGCTTGATGTCCAATGTTCTATGCACTGTACTGACTAGCAAACCCACACCTCCAGATCTCCATCCTTCTGATATGGGTTTGGGAGTTGCTCTCCATCACGCTTCTTCATATTTCATAAGGAATCATATTGTAATAGTATCTATAGACACTTTATTATTAGGCTTTTTGTTAGCTGTCCTTTTATTTTCTGTAACTGAAACAACTGGGCATTTCCAAAACTTGATTTCAACAGCCTGCAATTCTATGACAAGTGTCTATTTTAAATAAAATTTAAATTAAAAAAATTTATTTTAGGGGGCACCTGGGTAGCTCAGTGGATTGAGAGCCAGGCCTACAGACGGGAGGTCCTAGGTTCAAATCTGACCTCAGACACTTCCCACCTGTGTGACCCAGGGCAAGTCACTTGACCCCCATTGCCTACCCTTACCACTCTTCTGCCTTGTAGCCAATATACAGTATTGACTCCAAGATGGAAGATAAGGGTTTTTTTTAATCTATTTTAGTTTGATTTTTAAGGCTTTTTGGATCAATTTCCTGAAACAAAATAAACTAAACAACTTTTTTTTTTTAATTTTTACCTTCTGTCGTTGAATCTATACTAAATATCAGTCCCATGACAGAAGAGTGTTAAGGGGTAGTCATTAAGTGACTTTTCTAGGGTCACATAGCTTGAGAGTGTCCAAGGGCAGATTCAAACCCAGGACCTCACATCTCCAGGCCTGGTTCTCTTTCCAGTGAGCTACCTAGCTGCGCCATTTGAACAACATGTCAGGTAAGACTTGAGTTAGACCCATTTGATCCCTGAGTGTCCGTTCTAAATCTATGTCAGGCCCGGAGTGCCAGAGTTCTATCCCAGGACCCCTTCTAATTCCAGTGTTTAGCATTAGCATTATTATTAGTACTATTTAAAATGGTGGCAGTAGTATGATAAGTAAATGACTGGGAGAGACTCAAACATATGAGTCCTACTTTAATTCATGCTTCTAGGGCCCAGATTTCCACTGAATTGAAGCTAGGATCACCTTCTTTCCAAAATCCATTTCCTATGATTCTATATTCAATGTCTCCCCTGAGAACCTGGACATTAAGAACCTAATAGAAAACAGACCTCTACTAGTGACATAAGGCTGAATCCAGTATAGTCAACCTGGCAAATAAACTTCATTGTTTGTAGGATAAATTAGATGCCATACACTATAGGGTTAAGGGGAAGGGTCTACATAATTATTTATATTTTATTAGCATGAATATTGTAATTAACATATTAAATGAGTGGCCAGTGGTCACTCAGGGTACCCCAATGGACCATCAAAGGGTCCTTTTCTTTTAGGATATTGGATGGATATGTTGGAAATTTAGTACCCCACTAATACTGAACATTTTAGGAAGCCAGTGTATAAAGTCTACCATTGTTCCAAATCACATTATTAAATTTCAGTTTTGAAATTGAGGGCATTTCCAGCTAGTTTATATAAATACAGGGAAAGGAAGTTGTAATAAAGGGCTTCTCCTCTTAGGGGAAAAGAACCTTGCTGGCTTGGGTGAACAAAGTAAGAGGTTGATTAGAGAGGGGCTAAGGGCTGGCAAGTTTTCTTCTTGCTTAGAGGGAGCTGTCTCTGTAGCTCAAATGTCATGATTAATTTGCTTATGCCTTTGTGGAAAAAAATATACCAAAATCCTAGAGGCAAGCCTATGGCAAAAAGAAAAATGCAAAAAGGTATCATTTCACACATATTATATACATATGCAGGTATGTGTATATATATATGTATAAATATAATCTAGCATCTCAAAAGACATTTCTAGGATCTAGGCAGCTCAGTGAATTGAGAACCAAGCATAGAGATGGGAGAGCCTGGATTCAAATTTGACACTTCCTAGCTGTATGGCTATGGGTAAATCACTTAATCTTCACTGCCTAGTCCTTACTGTTCTTCTACCTTGAAACCATGACACAGTGCCTATTCTAAGCAGAAGGTAAGAGTTTTTTTTTAAAAAGAGGCATTTCTAACTATATATTTATCACTTTTCTTTTTACTACTTCTTTGAATATTCCTTTCTGGATGTGCTTTCTTTCTTAAGAGACACCTAGGAACTAGGTGGTAGAGTACATAAAACTCAGGGCTTGAGGTTGGAGGGATCTGAGTTTAAAGATGGCTTTTTAATTCAATCCAATAAACATTCATTAAATGCCTTCTATGTTCTCGGACCTGTCCTAAATGCTGGGGATACACTTAGTAAGAGGCACATAATCTCAATGGAAGAGACAACATACAAAAGGAGGGAGGGAGAAAGGGAGAAATGAAGATGTATCTTACTTGGTGGAGTTAAAACCAGGCAGAGAAGTAGGTACAGAGTAGAGTAAGAATAATCCATTTCTGTACTCTATAAAGGAAGGCATGAAGAAGAGTTTAGTATTCCACCCTATAGCCTTCCAGTGGGAGAGGAGAAGAGGCTGAGGGAGTTAGTATTAATCAAATACTTAGACAGCAGCATAGTAATGAGATTTTAGAAGATGAGCTCAACCTCAGAAGGGCATCTTGTTCCTTGGATTTGAAACCAGGCAGAACAGCAGATGCATGATGCAAAGTGGAGCCTCAGACACTTAACTAGCTGTGAGATGGTAGGCAAGTCACTTCTTGACCTCTGTCTACTTCAGTTTCCTCATATGTAAAATGGTGATAATAATAAAACTAACCTTGCAGCGATGTTATGAGGAGAAATTGAGTTGCTATTTACATATAAATCCCTTTGAAAAATTTAAAGTGATGAATAAATGCTAGCTAATTATTATTATTATTATTATTATTATTTGTTTTTGTTTTTTGTTTTTTTAAACCCTTAACTTCTGTGTATTGGCTCCTAGGTGGAAGAGTGGTAAGGGTGGGCAATGGGGGTCAAGTGACTTGCCCAGGGTCACACAGCTGGGAAGTGTCTGAGGCTGGATTTGAACCTCCCATCTCTAGGCCTGACTCTCAATCCACTGAGCTACCCAGCTGCCCCTTATTATTATAATAATAATAAAAATTACTATTACTATTATTATTATTATTATTATTATTATTATTATTATTATTAGTGTTAATATTATTTAGAGACCAAACCACAATGGATAGAATGTTGGTATAGATAGGGAAGGTTGGGATTAAAATCTTGCTTCTCGCTTTTACTAGCTATGTGATCTTGAGCAAGTCTCTTCTCTAAATCTGGGGATGCAATATAAGATTTATTTAGTAGAGATAGGTGGCAATTTGTATCCCTGCCACAATGATGAAAGAGCACATTCTTGATCTGCTGATATATTTCACTGGAGACTCTTTTTTGTTGTTATTTTAAAAGAATAAGTTCAGCAGAGCAAAGACACTGGCTTATTTGCAGCAAAAGTTGAGACTGCTCTGACAATCCTTCCAAACAAAACTTTAAAAAAGCACTTAAAAATGATAGGAGTCAAAAACCAACAGCAAGATGGAGTGAAAGGACTCTCCCACTGAATATGGCTTGAAGAGTAGGCAGAGAAGGTTAATTTTTATAGGCTAAGGAGGAGCTGGAAGCAAAATTTACACACAGGAATGCTAGCCATCAACCCTTCACTTGATATGGTAGGTTCTGAGCCTGGGCATAGGCCAACTTTGGGATCCTGGGACACATCCTGCACCTTACAACCCAGATTTAGCCCTTGAAGTCCCAGGGCCTGCCTCCAATCATAGTGAGGCCTGGAAGTCTGTAGTGCTTGGCCCTTTCAAACCTGTGCTTTGGTGAACCCCTTAGCCCCAGGGCTAAATAGCTTGGAGTGCTGAGTCCTGCTAGTCATCAGTATAGGAAACAGAATCAACAGCTTTTAGAACTCCCAGTTTACAGGCAAAAAAAGCCTGGGAAAATGAGCAAACAGTAAAAGAAACACCTAACCAAAGAAAATTTCTATGGAGACAAAGAATAAGGCAGAGAGTTTTTAGGGGATAGTGAGATCCAAGGAACCACGTGCTTTAAAACTTCAAGGCTTTCTGTGGGGCAACTTGGTAGCTCAGTGGATTGAGAGCCAGGTCTAGAGACAGGAGGTCCTAGGTTCAAATCTAGCCTCAAACACTTCCCAGTTGTGTGACCCTGGACAAGTCACTTAACCCACATTGCTTACCCTTACCACTCTTCTGCCTTGGAACCAATACACAGTATTGATTCTAAGATGGAAGGTAAGGGTTTTAAAAAATTTCAAGGAAAAATGGGAATTGGTCTCAGGTGCTGGAAGATCTCAAAAAAGGAATTTAAAAATCACATAAGACAGGTCAAAAAATGGGAAAAATAAATAAAAGTAATGCAAAAAGAAAATAAAAGCTTAAAAAGCAAAAATGATCACCTGAAAAAAAGATGCACAAAAGTCCAATAAACAAAAGAATTTCTCAAAATAAAAGAACTGACCTACTAGAAAAAGAGTTGAGAGAATCCAATGAAGAAAAGAGTACCATGAAAAGTAGAATAGACCAAATGGAAAAGGAGGATCAAAAAGTCATGGAATAAATTCAGTATTTAAAAATTAGAATTGAGCAAATAAAACCTAATGACTTCATGAAACATCAAGAAATAGTAAAACAAAATCAAAAAATGAAAAAAGAAAAATTGAAATATTTTATTGAAAAAAACAAATGACCTGGAAAATAGATCTAGAAGAGAATTTATGAATTATTGGACTACATTAAAGTCATGATAAAAAAATCCTAGGCATCATATTATAAGAAATTATCAAGGAACACTTCCCTGATATTCTTGAAAACAATGATAAAGTGAACATTGAAAGAGCCCACAGGATCACCTCCTGCAATAAATCCCCAAATGACAATCCCAAGAATGTTATAGCCATTTTCAAGAGTTCCCAGGTCAAGAAGAAAATACAACAAGCAGCCAGAAAGAAACGATTTAGGTATCATGGAGATCCAGTCAGGATTTTGCAGCTTCCATATTGAAGGAACAGAAGGTTTATAATATGACAATCTGAAAAGCAAGGGAATTCCCTTGGTTTATAACAAAGGTTCCCTTGCTTTATAACCAAGAATCAACTATACATCAAAACTGATGGTATTTTTTTCAGGGGAAACAAATCATTTAATAAAAAAGGAAATTTCCAAGCATTCCTGAAGAAGATCAGACTTAAACAGAACATTTGAGGCCCAAATACAAAACTCAAGCAAAGCATAAGAAGATGAATGTGTAATAATTAAAATTATGAGACTGATAGTCTTTTAATAATTTTGTTAAATCAAAGTAGTAATAGTAAAGAAAGGGAAAGGTACGAAAGAGGTAGAGAGGTACTTAACTTACTAATCTATTGACCAGCATGATGGATTGAAGCTAACTTCCAGCAAGGGTTTCTCAGCTCTCCACAATCCTGCCAGAAGCCCCCAAAGACCACCTGTTCACCACTTATAAGCTTTTTTTCTCTACCCACTAGCTTTCACATGTCATATCTCAGGAACCAACCATAGTTTCTTAATTTGCCTGGGCCACCCAGGAAAGGCAGTGCCTATGGAATCAGTTTCCTGTCTTATTGGTTCCTTGGTTCTTTAACTTTCTTTCTCTGAGGGTTTGCCTATACCTGAATTTACTTAGTAGTCTTTGACCTAAAAGTTACTGAGAGATGACATTAAAGAAAAAGACTTAATGGAGAGAGAGATTCTCTTCCAACAATTGAAATAAAAAATTTAAGGGCTTCAATAAGGTCAAATTATTTATATTCCTATGTGGAAAGATGAAATCTGTAACTCTTAAAATTTTTTTATCATTATCATAGTAGTTAGAAGAAGTATATATAGACAGAGGATGTAGAAGTAAATTGTTTAGGATGATATGCAAAAAAAATCTAGGGGTGAAAAAAAGAAGATTGTACTATGAGAAATGGTAAGAGAGAAGTACAATAGGGTAAATTATATCACATAAAGAGGCATGGGAGAAAATCTATTACAGTGGAGGGGAAGAGAAAAGAAGAAATAAATACAATTTTTTCAGGTCATAATGCAATAAAGATATAATCAATAAGCTTTCAATGGAATGCTTATATGAATATCCTCTACTTTTGAACTCCCTTTGGATTTGTTTTACTTGGATACTTTTCCCCTTGATTTTTTGGCTGTTGTTTTATAAAATGTTAGAATTCTAATTATAAAATTAATACTTACAAATTAGACTTTTAAAATTTTAAGTGTAAAATTTGAGAATGCATAAAATTCTAGTATTTTATAAATGTAGAAATGGAAGCTGAGACAATTTGTTACCAGAATCATACTCTTTTCAAAACAAGTATTTCCAGTTTGGTCATTCCCAGTGGAACTTTTTTATCCAGTGCCACAATCCCTCAAGGATGCAGGATTGTACAATATAATGAGTGTTAAGTTAAAGCATTTTAAAAATATTTATGATCTCTAAGACATTTTAGTCCCACTAGAGTCTATGTTTGCATTATTTGTATACTCAGGTCTAGGTCTAATGCTAAACTCTTGCACGTGTTTGGGAGGCTCTCCAGATATCTATCACATTTATCTTATCTAAGGTTCTATTAATCTCCTTAAATTCTTTCTTATTTATTTGTTCTTTGTTAGATTTATCTATTTCTGAGAAGTGAAAATTACCCCTCCACTATTATTATTTTCTTATCTTTTTCCATCCGTATCTCATATAGTATTTCCTTTAAAAATGTGGGTACTATAAGACTTGGCACACAGTGGTCCAGTACTGATAATGCTTCATTAACCATAGTAAACCCACACCCCAGTATAATATAGTTACCCTGTTCATCTCTTTCAGTTATATCCATTTTAGGACCTTTCTGAAAGCCATTAGTATTGAAGAGGCAATGTAGTAATGTGTAAACTGAATGGATTGGGGACCTATACCTGACTTGTTTTTATATACATAAGCTATGGTTTAGGGACAAATCATATCCCTAGGCTTCAGTTTCTACATTTGTAAAATACTAGAATTTGATATGTTTTCAAATTTTACACTTAGAATTTTAAAATTCTAATTTATAAGTACTAATTTTATAATCAAAATTCTAAAATTTTATAAATTAGGATTTGTGAAATTCTAATAATATTAGAGTTGAGAGTGGTTCTTTAAGATTATCTGGTCCAAACAGCCTCAACCCAGATATATTGTCTACAGCACTCCTACAGTTTAATTGAACCTCAATTTTAATACTTTCAGTAAAAGGTTGCTCACAACTTAGTAAAACTATATGTTTCAAAGTTGTGCAGCTCTAATTCCTAGAAAATACTACTTGGGATAACTCAGGTTCTCCAAATTAGGCTCTCAATGTTAGAATAAAGGTGCCAGAGAGAGGGGAATATAAGGTACCATCATATTGTGCAGGATGGACACTTCAGGTGAAGATCTGGAAAAGTTGTACACAATATGGGAAGGCAGGAGTGAGTTACAATCTGTATCACAGAAGAGAATGGTCATTTCCCTTAGAATAGTAATCTAATGGAGCATTTGAATACAAACAAAAGATCATTAATTTTGAAAAGGGGAGGATAGATTAGCTATATCGATTATTTTGATGTGAACTTGGAATGAAACTCTATCATGTTTTTATTTTCTTCAGGATCTTTTCTGTCTTTATTATAAAATTCTGGACAATGATGTTAGATCCTGTTGTGGTGGCTCGGCTGTTGTTGATAGTGAAAAAAAAAGTAAGAATCTTTGCAAATATTTTCAATGTATCTTCTCTTTCTTTGGCAATATCTTTTGATCTTGGGCAAGAGAGAATTATGATTGGAGGAATGGGGAAGGATAGAGAATGAGAAGGTTCAGCCAACGTTTATCTTTGGTTTTATTCTGTCTCTCTTCACTATGCTTTTACCCCTCCAATGACTAACTCACAAATGTCACTTCCTATCCTCTCTACATTGGTCTTTTCATCCTGTCCCCTCATACTTAAGTGCCTTGTACTGAGATCTCTTTCCCCATTTCTGTTCCCTCTCTGCTTTCTTCTGAAATGTGTTCAAGGTGTCAGTTAGTTAAAATGATAAGAGAATCTGAGTTTTCATTAGCCTAAAATATTCTCAGGTGAGTGGGATCCTATCAATGCAAGTCAGCACCTTCTCTGTAATTTATAATTTCACAAAGTTTCCCTGAGAGCTAAAGGTTTAACTGACCTGCAAGAGGTCACAGAGTACTGTCAGGGCTGGACATGAGCCCAGGCTTCCCTAGTTTCAAAGCTGGTTTTTTTGGCCACTATCTCATGCTTCCTCTTTGCTAGTTAATATGATAATACTAATATCTACTTATTGCAGGGGGCTTAGGAAGCTACTGCATGCAAACTTTTTGACTCTGGCTTTTTAGATATATTAATATCATCTTATTATCTAAACCTTTTTTGATATTAAAGATTTGTTGAGGTGACTTTTTTTTGTTTGATGGGGCAATCATCCTGCCTGTGTCTGATACTGATTCTAGGCATATGCTTAGATGGGTTCTTATATTCAGGCATTTAGGTCTGACGGATCTAAATGTCCATATTTAGCTTCTAAAAGTATTAAACTCTAATACTGAAACCAAGACTTATGGAAATATGTTGACTTTTTATTTTGGTATCTATTTCCATTTTATTAAACTCATTTTTGCTCTTTACCTTCCCTTCCCCCATTTTCTGTCCTTGCCTTTCACAGTTTCTCCATGAACGAGCAGAGAGAAGAGTGTGTGTCATGATCACTTTAGTATTATGATGTACAAAAGGATCATTATGCTATGGATGGCCAAGCTTGGAACAATCTTAGGGTTGTTTGATAGCCAATTACATTGTGTGAGGCCTTTATTTAGCATCAGAAAAAAATAAATGGGAGATGGAAGATCAGTCATCTATAGGAGACCAAGAGAAGAAAAAAATCTTTCTTTTCCAAAGAAAAATAAAAATGAGAAAAATACAGAGAATTTAATTCCACTTATATCTCAAAGAAAAAAAGGAGGAAAATTTATCCTTTCAAGATCATTTGCCTTTCCCTATACAACTCTATCTATTATTATATACCTTTCACATACTGTAGTATTAGCATAGTGTCCCTAATTGTGCATAAGACCTATTTTTCCTTTGTGTTGATGGTAGTTCAAATATTAATAACTGTAATGGACAGCAATGATGCATGATATACATAACAAATTTATTAGGCCACAACAGCACAAAGTATAATGTGAAGTCTAAGAGAAAGAGAAAATATTTTTACCCACTGTGGGGATATGTGTTGAGAGTGGGAGGTGGGATGTGATCAGGTAAGTCTTCATCAAAGAGGTAACATGTGAGTTGAGCTTTAACGAAGGGCTAGGAATTAAAAAGCAAGTAAGAAGAAGTAGTCTATTGTTGGAATATGGAACAGCATAAATGAAAATATAAAACTGGAAAGGGTACATGGGATATTCTGAGGAGAGAAAGCAGTCCAGATAAAATAGGAAGCATGGAGGGCAAGAACTGAAAAAAGTTCAGAAAGCTAGACTGGGGCCAAATACTGGAGGGACTCGAAGTGCCTGACTTCTTCCTGCCGTGCTGCAGATACAACTTTAAATACTACATCCAAGTCCCTCAGCTCATATTCTAGTGCCATGGTGATTGCCTGAATGGAGATAGGTCACCCTATCCGGGCAATCCAAGATCTTCTACCTTTCTGCATATACTTCTCACCATTTCAAATCTTTCCTCTTGGATCAGAATCAATTCAATACTACCATTCCAGAAAAGGACATGATAATCAACTGGCTTAAGACTCTACTAGCCATCTCTATGACTTGCCAGACTAAAATATTCCTCTTTACACTTTACACTTCCCTCTATTTATTATCTCACCATATCATATGTAGCTTCCTGGAAGGTAAGCACTGTGATGCCTTTTTTTCTACATATCCCAAGAACTGTTCAATAAATGCTATACTTATTGGTTCATTTATTCAACTTCATTCAGAAAGCAGTGGTAAGTAGCTAAAGGTTTTTGAGTAGATGGGTGGGTGACTTGACTAGATCTTTGCATGAGACTATTCTAACAATATTATTAAGCACAGATCAAAATAAGGAAAGCCTGTGCCAGTTGGGAGATACTACTTGCATTTCCTACCTTGTTTCAGGGTAGTACTCTATGCTATGTATAGAAAGCTAAAAGGCAATGAGGTGGCACACTTGATAGAGTGCTAGGCAGAGTTAGGAAGACTCACCTTCCCAAGTTCAAATCTAGTCTCAGACATCTGCTAACTCAGTGATCCTGGGAAAGTTACTCAACCTTGTTTACCTCAGTTCCCTTATCTGTAAAATGAGTTAGAGAAAGAAATGCAAACTATTCCAAGTCCACTTTGCCAGGAAAGCTCTAAATGGTGTCATGAAGAATTGGACACAAATTGAAAAACAACTGAACAACAACAATAGAATGGGAAAGAAATATAAGTTCTTTCTCTTAAACTTCTCTGTCTTCTGATTTTTCTCTTTAATGCCCTACTTTCTTCTAGGTCATGTAAATTAGCTAATCTGATAAATGAAATTCTGTTAATATTTTAATTGTTGCCAATGTATTTCATACTCTAATGTTTACTTTTTTCAGGTGCTTTGTCAATTTAGTTTCTAGCATTGTACCTTATGCTCAACACAGTCAGTAAAAATTAGATTGTACTAATGGCAATGATGATGAGGAAAAAGAGGAGGAAGACAACCATATTTTAAAATGCAGGAGAAATTCCATTGGTGGGGATTGTAGACCTAAAATAAGGATTGTGTATATTTAGGGAGTTTTCAACAATAATAAATCGTATCATGTGAGTGGCTTTTTCTGCTGCCTATATGTGGGGAAAGCTGAGACTACTCTAGAGAGAAATACCTCTTCTCCAAGCAACTATATTCTTTATAGCAGGGCAGTCAAGTTTCCTATACAGACAGAAGAAAAAGTGGAAGAGCTACAAGATTACTCCTGAGCATGACAACTAAAGGTAAATAAACATAAATCTTCAAGATTTTTTCCTGCTCATTTTTCTATTTGCATTTTAGAATATCTGGAAATTTAATAAATTGAATGTTCATGTTTAAATCTGTTGTAAGAGGGTATAGTTTGGGACAAGAATTTATGGCAGATGATTGGAGAATACAGAAACACATGTTGGTAGACAGAAGAAAAATTTAGGTTTGTATTATTGTCATAAAATTCTAGATTTATAAAAATTTTTCTTGTTTGAGAGTAATTTTAAGATAAGAAACTTGCTACCTCCCCAAATCAAGAAAGTGAACTGTTTAGAGAAGGCACCATGAAGATGCCTGCAGAAACCACACACTGCACCAAAAGATCCAGAATGAACTTTGAGAGGTAGTGAAATTGAACTGTGGAGGGCTGAAAGCAATTGGGTTTTTCTCAATGCTCATTGAGTTTTTGTTCTTTCTCTTTTATTTCCCTCTTATCATTGGTTTTGTTCTTTCTCTTTTATTTCCCTCTTATCCCCAAATTATTGTAATTTTCCCATAGAAAGTGAAATATTGCATGTACCTCTAGTTAGAGATCTTCAGAGACATAAGTTGGTTATGTGTACTGATTCATTGGAGAAACTAGGCATGTATATCTGGGAGATTTCTACATGCTCTTTTCCCAATGGAATCACAGTGGGGATTGTGTAGTTAGGATTTGCTCCCCAGGACTCTAAATCCCAGCTTCCTATGTTCCTTTTCACGTTACATACTAATGGAAGGAGGATAAAGTTTGTGTGTGACACCACCCCTCTCTCTCTTTTTCTGCAAATGCAGCTGGGAAAGTTGCCTTTACTCAGGCTTTTACTTTTGTCCTTTTATTTTTTCTGCTTCAAGTGATTATTAATAAATCTTATAAAATATAATATTTGGAGTTATTGGATATTAATTTAAATTTTACAGGTTCAATATTTTATGTTTTACCATTGTCATTCATTCTCATTGTACCATGTAAAATATATCCTTCTGATGCAGCACTATTTTAAAATAAATCCACTATTTTGCAATCTGTATTACAGTATATAAAAGTTAAAAGGAATCAAGTTTTTGTCTTGAAGGATTTTGGAACATTACTTTAGATGGATATAGATCCCCTTTAGGAATAGCAAAAAAGGATTGGAAATGTGGCAAATAAGAATGTAAGGTCCCTGAGGGTAGAAATTCTTTCTTTTTTTCCCCTTTGTATCCCTAATGCTTACAACAGTGTAGACACTTAATAAATATTTGTTGATTGATTAAACAGTCCAATTTCCCAAAGTGATTGTAGATACACGAGGAAGCCTCGTAAATCAAACAAAAAAAAGTGTGTTCTTAAGTGCATGGATTTTATAAAGAATGAGAAATAAATATATGGGACACCCAGGGGTAAGGTGTGTGATTTCAATGAAGTTCTCTTGGCATGGTAGTGTGCCTGGATAGGAATGGTGTGACATAAAATGTGTGTGTGGTTATTCTGGCAAGGTGTTTCAGAGAGAAGGGGATTTGGAATTCCAGACCACCCAGAAGTGCTGGAAAGTTAAATTGTAAAAAGAGAGTGAGAAACAAGTTGGAGAAAACCCAGAAAATGTTGATTGAGATGGAGACATAATCTCACAGAAAATTATTAAGATTTTACTGATTGAGAATCAAGGGAAAATGTCAGTCAATTTCTGTTAGGAAAATTCAGTGGATACAGACTGAATGAGAAGGTTGTCAGGCTATGGGAAGGAATAGAGAAAGATCAATGAGAAAAAAGAAAAAGGAAAGGGAAAATGATACTAGCCTTACTCATCAAGACCTGAAAAAGAAAGATAGCCTGAAAGGAGCAGTAAATAAAAAATTAGAAAATAATGCGTAGAGTTTCAAACTGGGTCTATCCAATAGGATGCTATATGTTCTAAACTTGTAGTTAGGCTGAGAAATGTGTAATATGTGTCCAAATATTATATCACATAAAAATAAAAACAACTATTTCCATCATTGTTGTACTCTACTTCAGTACACATATTTGATTGGCATTATTATTTGCAAAGAGAAAAATCATATTCCTTTATGATCCTCCTGATAGCAAATAAGCCAATAATTTAGCATTGGAAACTCAAATGGGGATTCCTTTTGTCTGGTGGGAGGGATGCAAATATTTTCTTTCACAGATAAGCACTGAATCAAGTTGGTAAAATCAATATTTCATGTTTTTCTACAAAAATAAATTGAAATTCAATTAGCAGTTAAAGAGAGATATGATCCCTCCTAATCCTTAAGTACTTCTTAATTCAAATTGGGTGTTTAAAAGTGCATTAACTCTTTAAGATCATCAGATATTGATTTCCAATTTATTCAGTATAATTTTGCATTGTGGTATTCTAGTTAATTGATTTACCATATATTCTATACTTTACCAAATTATGAAAAATTAGAACACTATAAAACACAACAATAAAAATGTTATGGAGCACAAATATAATGTATTTTATATTATTTATAAATTTTATCAAGACCTTATAAAAACCTCAGGATTATAATAAGAAAAATACTAACTCTATATTAGAGGTTTGGGGTTATTTTAATTCTAGATAAAAGGACATTCAATCAACCAATCAACAGACATTTACTAAATGCCTCTCTTGATAGGCTTTGGGGATAAAAAAGGTTAAAATGAAAAAGTGTTTGGTTGACAATCTACCTACAGACAACATGAAGAAATGTGTGTTTGTATACATATATATATATACATATATGGTCTCTGTGTTTATATGAAATAGGAAAAACAGTAAGTTCATGTTATCTGGGATGTAGTATTTATGAAAGAAAGGTAAGTTGGGGGCAACAATTAGGATTTAAAATTTGGACAACTTCCAAACACTGGAATACATATTTGATCCTAGAGGTATTAGGGAACCACTTAATTTTGTTGAGTATTTGAGTGTCATGATCAGCCTTGCACTTGGAAAATCACTTTCATAGCTTTATGAAGGATGGATTTTAGCAGAAGAGACTTGAGATAAAGTGATCAATTAGGAAGCCATTATAATAATGTTGATCATTGCTGGTGATATTAGACCATGATTGATGCATGATGTTATAGAGGTATAAACAGCAACATTTGGCAACTAATTGCATATATAGTTTGTGAGAGAGTGAGGGGTCAATGATAATACTGAATTCATGAAATTGGGCAACTGTAAAAATGGTGGTGTCCTCAATAGAAATACATATTAAATAAATGTATATAATAAATATAGGTACTTGGTAGAAGATCATTTCACTTATTCTTTCAGTTAACTTTTTAAAGTCTCAACTTTTGAAGATTGATAATTCTATAAGTTATGGAAAGGATAACCATATGCATCCATTGGATAAAATTCTACACCTAAGAATTCCTTATTCTGAAGGTATCATAGGCCTTATACATGCAAACATAAATACATATGCAAATGCACATTTAATATCTCTATGTCTACAAATCTAAAGCTATCTATACATATCTACATGCAGTTGTATACTTTTAATCCAGTATTCCTGTAGTGCCAGTGAATCAATTAGAGCAGTGGTTCCCAAACTTTTTTGGCCTACCACCCCTTTTCCAGAAAAAATATTACTTAGCCCCCTGGAAATTAATTTTTTTAAATTTTAATAGCAATTAATAGGAAAGATAAATGCACCTGTGGCCATCACCGCCTTCCTGGATCGCTGCAGCACCCACCAGGGGGCAGTAGTGCCCACTTTGGGAATCAATGAATTAGAGCTTAATAATCATGAATTAATTAATATTTGGCCTCAATTATAATTTAAAATTTGGAGATTACAAATGAAGATGAGCATATTGCCCTAAAAGGAAATCTGGAGTTGAAACTTTAATTAACCATTTTTCTCTTTTGTCAGTACATCATATACTAATACTAGAGAATACCTTAGCTATGTCTTTTGAAGTTAATCTCTCTCACTACAGGAATTCCAAATATAAAGGGTGCTTAATGTTGTATGAGTAGTGACTAGAGACCAAGGTATTAAGCATTCAAAAACATTTTTAGTAGCTGCCTCAGAAAAGTTAAAAGTAGGTGTGTGTGTGTGGTACAGGTTGGGGTAGGATTCAGACAAAACACCTGAATCAACTTAATTTCTTCAATACAATAATGTAGTACCAACTTCGACTAGTAATAAGTATACTATGTTGGAGTAAAGCAATTCAAGAATTTATGTGTCAGTCAAAAAGTTTATTTTAAAAAAATTCTTTGCCAATGTCCTTCATCACACTTCTGCTAAAAATTTATCAGGATGCCAACATACATATGGTGCATACACATATGCATATTTGCATATGCATACATATAAGCAAATACATTTACATCTATACATCTATACACATATACAAACAAACATATGCACACAAATATAGGAAGTCATTAAAACTGACAGCTGAAAAATTTTAAAGTCTTACATTAAAAGAACGTGCTGTGGATTTAAAAAAAAAAGAGTTATATTTTCTGGTACTGACAGTTAAATCCTCAAACAATATTTGAAACAACTTCAATGCATTTCATTTCACCATTTCAATAACATCATAAATTGCTCTTTTTTATTCATTTGCCTGCTGGACTGAGGCTTGCCGATATTTCTTTTTATACTTTCAAAAGGATTTATTTACTAGTTTTTGGAGGTTAGGTGTTTGAATTTATTTTTTATTTTATTTTTATTGTTATTTTTTGTCTCATTCTGAGGAATGATTCTGTATTTCTTAGTTGTCATAGTAACAAGATGTTGCTCTAACAGGTGAAAATTGAAGATGGATTTTTAGCTTTTTTCCCCATTTGTTATCAATATATGATACTTTACTGTTAACAAATGTAAAATTCTTCATTTTCTGAGAGGTGACAGGTAATTTGACCTGTTTCTACTAAATAGGTTGTGGAACCATAGTTTTTACACCAGAAGAAATCTTTAGAATTATCTAGGGAAACTCCATTATTTTGAAGGAAGTAAAACTGAGGTCTGAGAATGAGGTCAAAGGTAGTGAATATTAGAGATCAAATTAAAATCTAGATCACTTGATGTTAAATCTAGAAATCTTTCCATTATACCCTGAAGAGGAGCACACAGTACTACAGTGACATCTTAATTTTTGGAGGTGTTAAAATGTGCATCCTAAACTTAAAATGTGACTACTTCATTGATCCCCTCTCTATTCACTTTTTTGCTAACCTACTTTGTCAGCATGGATTCCTAAATATTTCAGAAATCTGCTTTGGAACTTGGAGGAGACTGGCATCAACACCTGCTTAAAACAGAGGAAAAGAGCATATAAACAGTTAGCTTCCTAGTAAATGTTTAACAACTGGATTTCTAGGCAGAAAAATGTACCCATGACACACTTTCAAATTTCCTTTGTATTATTGCATTTTTAAAATCCAAGTCTAGACAATCAATGAAAGATTAAATGGTAGTTTCCCAGGTAGGAATGCTCACATAGAATATTGAACAATCTTGATGATGAGTCATCAGCTCTTCAGAGCTGGCTCCATCACATCACTTCATATAGTTCATACCAGTCTCAACCTCAAACAAATTCCAATACAGATATAATCTCAACTAACCTTTGGAAACCACCAGTTACAGTTGTAGTAGAGTAAGTAGCAAATAGTGTTCGAGCACAAAACTCCTTATTCTCTTTAGGTTCCTGAAAATTTATTTTTTTGCCTTCATTCGTTCTTTGGAAGACCATGGCCACAGGGTCATGATTAGATCATAGTGAACAGAAACATCCTGTTATTCCCATTCATTATATCTATGCTTAGCTGCACTTCCAACAGACACTGGTTTTTCATCTGATAAAGAGCTGATTTTATATATATATATATATATATATATATATATATAATTGGCCCATCTCAAATATATGTATATATTTGAGATGGGACAATTTTCATCTTTCCAAATAACTGTAAAATGGTTGATTAACTCTGTTTTGCAATGCTCTTGACCCAACAACCAGTTTTAATGCTATGCATCTAATAGATCAGTCACCCATCAGAATGATCTTCTATTTACATTCTTTCTTCTTTGGTGGAACTGCAAAGGGCTAGAAGGCTTTACATTATACCAAATTGCCTATCAAGATTGTTTCAGAATTAGTGGATTTTATCAAGGAAAATTGTAGTTTTAATTATGGTAAAGACTTAAAATTATTATTGGAATAGCCTGGCAACATTGACAATATCTCATAATACTTGCTTTAGAAGAAAGAAAACTGGCTCTGGGGTCAAGAGTGCGGGTTCAAGTTTGGGCGCTGACATCTCCTTCATGTGTGACCTTGGGAAGGTTGTTTGACCTCTCTAGGCCTTATGTTCCTCATCTATAAAACGAGAAGGTTGGATTAATTGGTCTCATTTTTCCTTTGTATCCCTAGTTCTATGACTTGTGATTGTGGAATGGCAGTTCATTCATTTACCTTTTTTAATATATATTTATTTAATTTTGGAAAAATATGGAAAGATCTACATGAAATTATGAAGAGTGAAATGATCAGAACCAAAAGAACATTAGAGTAACTGAAATATTGTTCAAAAATGATTTGTGTTTGACATATGTCTACCTCCAGAGAAAGAACTAAAAAATAAAAATAAATAAGACAGAGCCACAGATACAAACACAACAATGAAAACGTTCCTGCCATCAAGGATCTTACATTATATGTAACAAAATAGATGCTATTCTAAAATTTTGCACACCTTACTGTCTTGCCACATACTCTTCAACCCAGTGACACTGACCTCCTTGCTGTTCCTCAAACAAGACTCCATCTCTCAACTCTAGCTATTTTCTTTGGCTGTCCTTCATGCCTGAAATAGTCTCCATGCCTGAAATATTCTCCCTTCTCATCTACAGCTCCCAAATTCCACAGCTGTCTTCAAGACCCAATGAATGAATATTCCATCTTTTACTGGAAGCCCTCTTCAACTTCTCTGAATTTTAGTGTCTTCCCTTTGTTAACTGTTTCCCATCTTTCCTGCCTCTAGCTTGTTTGTACATATTTGCTTGCTTAAGATTTCCTCCTGTAGATTGTTAGCTCCCTTAGGCCAAGGACTGTTTTTTACCTCTTTGTGTATCCCCAGTGCTTAGTATAATGTCTGCCACATAGTAGGCATTTAATAAGCACTAGGAATTAGTTTATTTTTCCTGTCTCAATCACCTTGCCACCTGCCCCATGCCTAATCACACATGTAACTTCATATATATGTGCATGTGTTTATGTGTGTATGTACACATGTGGGGAAGTGATGGGGAATTGTTAGAGAAGTGCATTTGTGTATTGTGGTTGTGTATGTATATGAGTGTGTATAAAGGAGAGACATTAAGGATCAACTACGAACTTGGTATAGAATGGAATAGATAAGTAACTAGGGTATATTGCTTTTTAGAGAGTTGAAGAGCACTTGACTTAAGGATTAATGGTACTTTCTTCACAAAGGTAAATGAAGAGTGATATATCACTTTATCCTGGGCAAATAAGAAAATGCTTCATGGGGAAATCAACTCCTGAGCTGGACCTTGAAGGAAGAGGATTTCAGGAGTTTGAGAGGGACAGATGAATTAAAGTACAGTTAGGAAACTATCTTGGCAATCAAAATGTTCTTTTCCCTTCTTTCTTATTTGTATTCATAATTGTATTGATTTATTTACAATTTATTGAAATGTGTTATCCTTACATCATATTAATTTCCCATCACCCTTTCCAGATTGATCTCTCTCTTGTAACAAAAAAAGCAAGTAAGTAAAAAAATATGAACCACAGAGCTTATCTTCCATTGTATAGAATGTGCTGTCTACCCATCCAACTTCCTTGTCATGAGTAAAGAAAAATGTTTTATTATTTCTTCTATAGTACCTTCATTGGGATTTGCGTTTATGTAATTTTCTATTCTATTTTGAGCTTAACAAGTATGAACATTTCAGAATGCAAAGAACAGAAGATAATAGTGAACATAAACTGTGTAGAGCTTTTAATGTTATATTAAATCTAAAAACATAAAATTCTTCTTCATTGTGAGTTCTCTTAACTTTCTTTTTTATTCTGTGTATGTTTAATATTTAACATTTCATTGATGCTATTTTTGTTTCTCTTTTCTTCTTCCTCTATTTGTAAGCGCCAACTTAGTTCTTGACTTATTTGTTTTTAATTACTTAGTCCTGGATTTCTTTGTAGTTTGAAATTCTTTTGACAACTATTTATTCATGTCTTTTCACCACTTGGGAAATAAATACTCATGATCTTCTTGATCCTAAAAACCAAATGAAGATATTGTACTTGCACACTCATAATACACAAATGCACTCATCTCTATCAATTCTACCTCACTACTCTACATGTGCAAATACACACACAAATACATACATGAATATGTATACATATACACATATATTCTCTCTACTAGTTCTCTTCTAATTTTGTATGCATTGATTTTATTCACAGAAAAGTTTTTAATTTTATATAGGAAGAGTTGTATAGTTGATCTCATAATTTTCTCTATCCATTGTTTGATCAATAATTTTCACCTTAACCATAATTGTTTTTTTTTTAAACCCTTGTACTTTGGTGTATTGTCTCATAGGTGGAAGATTGGTAAGGGTGGGCAATGGGGGTCAAGTGACTTGCCCAGGGTCACACAGCTGGGAAGTGGCTGAGGCCAGGTTTGAACCTAGGACCTCCTGTCTCTAGGCCTGACTCTCACTCCACTGAGCTACCCAGCTGCCCCTCATAATTGTTTTTTTAAGTAGCTGAACTTGTTCTAATCTAAATTATTCATTATATGACCTTTTATAGTAAGATTTATATCCATTTGGGGCCTATTATGGTACACCATGTAAAATATTATTGTAAGCTTAACTTTTCCTGGTAATTCTTATTGAATAGAAAGAGGCATCCTCCTAGTCAGTAGTTATTGGGTTTATCAAACATATGATCTCTAGGGTATCATTTTCAATTCATTCTTTCTTTTGCTTATCTGCTTAATTCTACTGATCTATTAAAAAAAATCAACCTATTACCTAATACTTTCTATGATTGCAAATTTACGTTATGGTTTAAGTCATGAATTGTTATGTTCCATTCATTTACACTTTTACTTCTTACTTTCTATTGATTATAGACTTTTTGTTCTTCAGTTTGACTATTATTTTTCCTATGTCTGAAAAGTATCTCCTTAGTAACTTAAATTAATAATTAATAATCTTAATAATCTAACACTGATTTGTATAGATAATACTTTTGCTTTCATTATATTGACATACATCATGCAATGAGTATCTCTCCAATGCTAAGCCTCCATTTTATTAAGAATTGCTTTTTAAAAAACATACCTTTCATCTTAGAATCAATACTCTATATTGATTCCAAGGAAGAAAAGCAGTAGGGGCCAGACAATGGGGGTTGAGTGACTTGCCCAAGGTCACCCAGCTAGGAAGTGTCTGAGGCCAGATTTAAACAGAGACCCTCTCACCTCTAGGCTGGGCTCTCAATCCATTAAGCCACCTAGCTACTTTGTAAAGATTGTTTTGTAATTGTATTTTCGAAGACATTGCAACTGTCTTTGTTGGTTAGCTCACAGACATTTTATGCATTTTGTTTTAATTTTAATGGGATTTTTATCCTTTTATTTGATTTTCCTTTATCATACTATTTTTTTAAAATATATTTTTATTAAAATTTTTTCATGGTTACATGATTCTTGTTGTCTCCCTCTCCTCTTCCCTCCCCATTCCCAGAGTTGGTAAGCAATTTCACTGGGTTATACATATGTTATCATTCAAATCCTATTTGCATATTATTCATTTTTAATAGTATTCCCCCCAACATCAAATACCGCAATTTGTTCAGTCATTCCCCAATTGATAATCATCCCCATATTTTCCAATTTTTTGCCACCACACAAAGGGTAGCTATAAATATTTTTGTATAAACAGAACCTTTGCCATTTTTTTTGTCTCTTTGGGATACAAACCTAGTAGTGGTATTGCTGGATCAAAGGACAAGCATTCTTTTAAAACCCTTTGGGCATAATTCCAAATTGCCTTCCAGAAAGGTTGGATCAATTCACAACCTCACCAGGAATATATTAATGTCCCAATTTTGCCACATCCAGTCCAACATTGATTAATTTCCTTTATTGTCATATTGGCCAATTTGCTAGGTATGAGGTGGTACCTCAGAATTGTTTAGATTTACATGTCTCTAATCAGGAGGGACTTATAACTCTTTTTCTTTTGAATATTGATAACTTTTATTACTTCATATGAAAACCACTTATTAATATCCCTTTACTGTTTATCAATTGGGGAATAGCTTGATTTTTTTTGTACATTTGAATTAGTTCTTTATATATTTTGGAAATTAGATCTTTATCAGAATGTTGTTATAAAATATTTTCCCCAGTTTGTTGCTTCCCTTCTAATTTTTGTTGTATTGGTTTTGTTTGTACAAAACTTTTTAAATTTAATATAATCAAAATTATTCAATTTACATTTTTTTAATGTTCTCTATTTCTTGCTTGGTCTTAAATTCTTTCCTTCCCCAAAGATCCAACAGGTATGCTATTCTATGTTCACCTAATTTACTTACAATATCACTCATTATGTTTAAATCATATATCCATTTTGAACTTATCTTGGTATAGAGTGTGAGATATTGATCTAAAACTAACTTTTGCCACACTTTTTTCCAATTTTTTAAGCAGTTTTTGTCAAATAGTGGGTTCCCGTCCCAAAAGCTGGAATCGTCGGGTTTATCAAAGACAAGATTGTTAACATCATTTACCCCTAGTCTATTCCATTGATCCACCTTCTATCTCTAACCCAGTACCAGATCATTTTGATGATCACTGCTTTCTAGTATGGACTTTTCATTCTAATTACTTATTAATGTTTTAAATATATAGAAGAAATAGTAATTATTTGGTCTATTTGTTTGATAGTCTAATATCTCACTGAAGCAATTAATTGTTTCTGATTCTCTTGTTTTTTTTTACGTGCACCATCCTTCTTTCTTCTTCAGATAGAGATTGTTTTGTATCCTCTTTAACAATAGTTATACCTTTAGTTTTGTTCAGTTGTCTTAATATACTATATTTAAATGCTATTTGTTAATATGCCTTATTTCTAGAATTATGTCAAATGTTGTAAGAGAAAAGGAAAAAAAATTAACTTCACACTTCTGGAGGAAATGTGCCGGGAAAGAATTTAATATTTCTCCATTGTAAAAATAGCTCTGGCTTTTAAATATATTAATTTGATGATATTAAAGAAGATGCATTCAATGGTTATGAAATTCTGAGATTTAAGATGAATGAATGTTATTTTTGTCAACGTGTTTTTCCATATTGAAATAATCATATAGCATTAGTTATCTTTGATGTTAACATGATCAGTTATGTTAATTATATTTTAAATGTTATACTATCTTTAAACAGAAGAAATGAAGACTCATACAATAATGCCACTGTACCCACTGCTTCTCACTCATTCCTTATGAAACATAGTATAAGTGTTCCCTCTCACTTCAGAAGTTGTTAAAAAAATAAATCAATAGTCCTCATCTCTGCTTTGTGTCCCCAGTCAGAAAAATCATTCTGGCAAAAATAATATTGTTTTAAATCAATTCCTCCTCTTTTTGGTGCTCTATCAATGACCATCTCTATGCTATGTTTGAGTCTTGATGCAAGAGAGATTAATGTGGTTTTTATCACAATTGTCTTGAGGTAAAAGGAAACAGAAAAGTATACAAGCTTCAAAGAAATAGGACTGCTGCTTCCTATCAGGAAATAGTAGAAACTCTTTTGAGAAGAGAAGCAGATAAAAGAGAAAAGGCAAATCAAGAATCATCTTGATTCTTGCCTTATGCAAGAGTATTAGCAAAGTATGATATGCCCAGAAAAAAAACTGGTGACCCCATTATTATAATTCCTCTCCTAGTCTGGAAAATATGCTGCTTATCTTCTCATTTCATTTTCTACACTATAAGGAGCAAGGTCACCTAGTTAGTTAAAGATAAGCTTTTTATGAATCCAAAGATAAGAGCAAAATTAACGAAAGAAACAAATCAAGAGAAGATTCAAATATGTATGTATATCTTATTTCCTCTGAAAGAATGTAAGCTCCTTTAAAGAAGGGATTATTGGGTGTTTTTATTTTATTTTTTTTTGTCGTGGTAGTCTCAGTATCTAGCACAGAATCTGGCAAGTAGTGGGTTCTTGACAAATAATTTATTGATTGAGTGATGGATTGATTGTAACATGGGCTATCCCTCTTTTTAGCCCATGTCCCTCCCTTTCTAAAAATGATCTCTGATTTTACTTTCAGCAGTCATCTGTAGTTTATATAAATTAAGCAAGTAACTGACAAATCTACATAAGACACTTCACAAGTTTTATTTTCATTAACATTTGTCTCCATAACGTTCATTAATCTAGTTAATCAATCTGAAAATAAATCAAGCCCCAACTTTTAGCTTTTGCCAACTTTTGAGGGAGCAATGCTCATACTGAAAATTTTACAATCAACTCTGTGAGTCAGTAGGAGCTAGATATGGCACATTCTTGTAAGCAACCCATTTTTTCTCATAAAAGATAGGGACTATGTTAGTAGGAACAATAGATAGGGTTTTCAAAAAAGTACAACTAATTAAGAATTTTTTTCCATGGTTAAATGATTCATGTTCTTTCCCTCTCGTCTTCCCTCCCCCCTTCCTGGAGCTAAAGAACAATTCTAGCAATTTTTTTCTACAATTGATTTAGCTCCTTTTAAGTTGAATGGAGCAGAGCGGTCCCCTGGCTCTGTACTGTGTGTGTGTGTGTGTGTGTGTGTGTGTGTGTGTGTGTGTGTGCGCGCGTGCCCCTCAAAGCACTTTGTTTTTGATTAGTGTGGAAGGGTTTTCACAGAGGAATCAATTTTTAATACTTCTAAGCCACCATCTTGATTCCACCAGAGAAGGGGTTTTCATAATTTTTAAGTAGTACTTTTATTGTTGTTTCAGGAAAAAGTGAGCTCTATATCCACACAGTCAAATGAAATCAGAAAAAAAGAAAAAAGTAATCCAAACAATCAGTGCTGGTCAATGTGCTCTTAAATTTAAAAAACAAACAAAAAAATCAGAAAATCTTAGTTGACTGCTGCCCAAATTCAAGAGCTCTTGCATAGCCTATACTTTGGTCATGCATGCAAGTAGCTAAAATAAACAAGACAGGCTTACTTTGTTGAAATATTGCAGAACCAATTTCAGAACATCTGTAGTAATTCAAAGATTTCCAAGCTTTGCGAGTATGTGTAATTATGCCATGAGTATAGCAAATAACACCTCCAGAAATCTGGTCAAACATCACATTACTCTGTTGTTTCCTTTGTTCCTCAAAAACAAAGGCTGGAAAAATCTCACAAAACCACCTACTCCCTTATTATCCTTATCCTTCAGGTAAAGATTTTTTTTTTCACAAATAAGGGGAAACAAATTATTCAAAGGCCTGAAAATTAAATTGAGAGAAGGATTTTCCTTTTAATTTACTATAGAAAACCAATTTGTATAAGTGACATGTTTTCTTTTACTTGTCAGACATGGACATATGTGTTACATGATAGCATATGTATATATCATAAATTATATTTCCTGCCATGCAAGGGAGAAGGAAAGGGAAGAAGGAAGGGAGAGAACATGGATAACAAACTGTTAGAAAACCATTATTAAAAATACATCAGGGGGCAGCTGAGTAGCTCAGTGGATTGAAAGCCAGGCCTAGAGACAGGGGGTTCAAATCTGGCCTCAGACACTTCCTAGCTGTGTGATCCTGGGCAAGTCACTTGACCCCCATTGCCTAAAAGAAAAAATATTAAAAAAAAAGATTGCTGGGAGCAGTTGGGTAGCTCAGTGTATTGAGAGTCAGGCCTAGAGATGGGAGGTCCTAGGTTCAAATCCGACCTGAGACACTTCCCAGCTGTGTGACCCTGGGCAAGTCATTTGACTCCCATTGCCCACCCTTACAACTCTTCCACCTAGGAGCCAATACACAGAAGTTAAGGGTTTAAAATGTATATATATATATATATATATATATATACATATATATATATATCTACAAAAAATTAATTCTAGACAATAAAATTTCAAATTTGGTGCATTGAATTTCTTTATTATGACAATATTTGGGCTAATTTAAAAAAGTGTTTTCTTCAGCATTTTGTGATGAACAAGAAATGATTACTGATTTGCTCAGGCGATTTAATAAATAGCAAGATTGTTATCGATAATAAAGCCAGAAGGCTAAAAGTTTAAAGCTTCATGAATTAGTAAGCTAGATATCAGCTCCATTTTTAATGGCTTCTAATTCTGTCCTCATAAATTTCTAATTGTCTGTACTTTGAGAAGAAATTGGATTGGATAATGAAAAATGAATTACAATATCAACTTCAAGTGTTCTTTTAGGCCAAAGTTAAAACATAAATAACAGAGACATTGATAAGAAAGAACAAATAGAAGTCTCCCAGGGGCCAGAAAGCCAAAGAATATATATTCTCCTTTTCTGTATGATGATATTTTGATGACATTAATATGTAATATAGCTGTTGATCCCATGAAATTAAAGTATAATTTATTTAAAATTCATCATTAATATAGACACAGCTTTTGTATTCTTTATCAAAAATATAATATTTTGAGTGAATGCAAGGGAAAAAACCCATTATGAAATAAGTATTCAATTCTGCATATTTAAACTATCATCCCTACTATTCCAGGAATGTTTTGTTCTATGTCAAGAACCATAAACAAGAAGGTATGAATACAATATGAGTATGTGCTATATTGGGGAATGACCCAAATTCAATAAGAGAAGGAAGTAATAATTTCTTAGACTAAAATTAAGAATGACTTTGTATAACTCATGTGAAAATGGACAGAAAATGACATGTTTCATTTCCTCCATTAAGATAAATGCTTTTTTGCTATTTTGGTGACTTTGGACAAGTGATAGTTTGTAGTAGCCAGATAGCGTTCTTGAATCCATGGGAGACAAGAAGACAGAAGAAAACCACAGCTTGGTCTGGCTGACTCCGTCTTTGAGCCAGACCACCCTTTGTGCAGTCAGCTGTCATTGGGGGAGGCTTATGTGAACCCCGATCTTATTCAAGACCTGATTGGGGCACCACCTACTTCCTCTTGTAGGGAAGCCTTCCCCTCAACTCTTGAGGGGTGACACATTCATCTAGGTCACCCTGTATTGGGGTGACACTCCCTTAAAGTCTCCTCAGTAATTTTTGACCCCAGGGATGTGGAATGGAGAGAGTTATCACAGTGACCACTCTCTCTCTCACTTCTACCATCTCCATCTGGGTCATTAATTATGAAACTCAATGTCATGATAGGTAAATCGAGTTATTACAGAAATAAAAGATGTATTGCATAATAAAAGGGTTTTAAAGATGTAACAGTAGTACAATATTTTGCAAGTCCATAATATTGTTTTTCTTTGTCCTAGTTAATTTGCACAATATTGTATTATTTAATAAAAATGATGTTTTACAAAAATTTACAATATTATGGTCTTTAATAGTTTACAAAGCATCTTTGCCACAGTAATTCTTTAGTTAAATAGTGAATATATTTCCATCCTAATTTTATAGATGAGCTAATTGAGACTTAACCATAGTCATATAACTACCAATAGAATAGATATTAAAAAACTCATCTCTGATATTTGATAAATCAATGAATCAAGTGTTTATTGATTGATGACTGCATGGCTACCTTAATAACACAAATTTAAAACTGAAACAATTTCTTCCCTCACAGAATTTATTTTCTAGAATGGGAGACAACTTGTGTGTGTGTCTGTATACCTACATATATGTGTGTATATGTATATCTTTTCAAATAAATATAAAGATATATTTTGTATGTATAAGTATAGGAGCTAGATCTGTGATCTTATCAGTTAAAGGAACTTCTGTTTAAAGATACCTTTCCTACCAATACACAAACGTAGAGTAGTACCTTTGTGACTATAGTCCTGAACACTTGCCCTCAGCATTGAGAAATTAAGATAATTGATCAAGTCACATTGTCAGTATGCCAGAGGTAGTAGTTGAACCCATCTTGCTAGATTCTGAGACTGCATCTATCAGTAATCATCTATCTGTCTCTATGGGTGTTAGCATTTACTTTTTATCCTAAGATAAATAAATGATTGATTGATTAATTTAGAAATTTTTTTCCATGGTTACATGATTCATGATTTTTCCCACCCCCTTTCCCTCATTTTTTGAGTACAAATCACACTTTTATGTCATTGAAGAAAGATTTAACAAGTCAAAAATATTCAATATGGGAAAGGAATATTGAATACCATTTTCAGTGAAGACATATGAACTGATATCATATATAAAATGTTTATTAAGATATTATTCAGTTGCCTCTTTAATTTGGAAGTCATATTCAGTTGTATTTAGGAGAGATAATATTTAATTTAAGACTAAGAACCATATATATTATTATGGTTTTGATGATGAATTTTACATAGAAAACAGATTTCCTTGTGAACAATCTCATACAGTAAACATTTGTTAATCACATAATATGTGCCAAAGATTGTGCTAAGCCCTGATGACATTAAATACTTTAATATCTTTAATTGATTTTGTTCTTATTTATATATTTGCTACATATGAATAAGCCATGAATACAGAACTGAGTCAAAGGTTTTGCAATAATCAATAAAGGAAGTTATTATTATAGCATATCACTTTACTCTTTGGTGACATATTTAAGTTATTATTTAATCATTAATAAGTTGCTCTTTATCTCCCCCAATTTTTTGACATGTTTATACTCCTTTAGTCAATATACAATTTTCTTATTGGACTATATTTGCACAGCTGGCTAATGTTCTCATCTTTTAGTAATAGCTATCATATTTTCTCTTAAGAAAGATAAGATTGGGAACATCAAAAAGACATTGAAGTTTTACCTCACACATGGCAAATTTGTAAAAATGAAAACAAATGGAAATAACATTGCAAGGATTGTAGAAAGGCTGTCTAGTTTATAATATAATTGTAGCACTAATGGAAAATAACTGTGATGTAAAAATAAAAATATCAATAAATATATTCAAAAAAATAAATACAAGGTGATTTGTACAGAAAGCTAATAAGATGTTCTACTAATAATACTTATACATAAAAAACACTGAGTTAATAATTATAGGTCTTAGATAAACTTGCTTGTTTTCTGTTTTGGATAAGTGTCCATGAATTTCATTGATATAACTATTTTTTCTTTTTATTTCAATGGTCATTTTTTTGTTTCTTATTTGATACAATATGGGTATTTATTATGCTGGATTTTTGTGACTACATAAATAAGCAGAAGTGTTATCTGTTTTCCTTCAGAGGTTTTCTCTCTCTTAGTATTTCTTTGTTTTTCAAGTTTCCTCACTGTTAAAGTTTTTTTTTCCTAATTTCAATTTTTTTGCATGACTTGGATTTCATGTAATCTTCAAATACTGATTAACAAAATCTAGATGTTTGTCTATTTTTGTTTTCAAATTCTGTGTGATGTATTTCTTTTTTGTTGATTCTAATTGGACAATATGGCATTCCTATATCCATTGCATGTAGCTACTAGATATTGATATATCTTACAATGCCATTCTGCTGATCTTTAATAGCCCTCTCAAGTTGTAATGCCATAATGATATGTGATTGCTGGGGCTAAGGGGTATTCCTTCATAATTCCACTCATGGTTCTTCACATGGTAATATCTGTTTGCTGTAGTATTCAATGGTATATACAATGAAGCATACCTAGCATGTGGATATTGATATTTCTCATGTATTTCATTGCATATTGCCTTTTTGTTGGTGTAATAAAAAGTAGAAAAATTCTTACTCTACTAACCTTTAAGTCAAACATCATCATCACAATATTTTAAGTAGGGATAACTTATGTTTCTCCTGGACCCATCTAGTTCTTAGATGAAGTTTTATCACATTGACCAGGATGCTACAAATATTATCAATGATATCTCTAATGTCCCAAATGGCCTCTATTTTAAGACTTTTCATGGAGGTTGGAATGTGGTAATGGAGAAGGAAAAGAAAGGGAGTAAGTATTTATTAAGTGATTATTATGTACCTATTATGTGGAATGTTCAAGGAGGACTGGTGTGGCGGTTTTTTTAGGGCTATTTGTCCCTCTCTGTGTTTCAGCCTTTCATCCAGCTCTCATCTTTGGCTCCTAGAAGTCACGATCCCCTAAAGCCGTGTAGGCAGATGGACTAAACCAGGATAAAGTTAACTGACTTCAAACCTGTTAGTGAGTTAGGGGATGTGTATACACTAAGCATCTAAAGATTTTTTCTAGCAGATTGGGTGGATGAGAAGAATTCTTTCCAGTGGACAGGAAGGTGGCTGAAGCAGGGGCTGTGGAGTATTATGGCCAGATATCAAATTGCCAAGGTCATTCACAGTTATCCAGGGCCATTGCCAGTTGTCTTGACTTTTGTTCTGCTACTGTACTTCGATGCCTCTGGAAGAGAGAGTGAAGCTAATAACTTTGAGAAGCTCTGTCTCATTAAAATCCAAATCAGAGTCAAGTTAAGACGTCACACTCTTGATGTCATTGTTTCTTTTTAAAAAAATGAAGAATAGGGGGTAGCTGGGTGGCTCCGTGAATTGAGAGCCAGGCCTAGAAATATAAAGTTCTGGATTAAAATCTGGTCTCAGACACTTCCTACCTGTGTGACCCTGGGTAAGTCACTTAACCCCCATTGCCTAGCCCTTACCACTCTTCTGCCATAGAACCAATACATAGTATTTATTCTAAAATGGAAGGTAGGGGTTTAAAAAATGAAGAACACTAAACAAAAAAATAACTATCTGCCAGGCACTCTGCTAAGTGCTTTGCAAATATTATCTAAATTGATCCTCACAACAAACCTGTGAGACAGGTATTATCATTATCTCCTTATAGTTGATGTCATTGAGACATAGGTCAAGTGACTTGTCCAAGGTCACACAATTAATAAGAGTCATAGGTAATATTTGAACTCATGTTTTCCTGACTCTAGCCCAATGATGGGCAAACTTTTTAAAGAGGGGGCCAAAGGAAAGGAAATGCTCATCTGTCAGTCTGTTTCTAAGGCAACTCTTTCTCAGTCTCATTGTATTGTATCCTACTCATTGTATTCATCAGATTAGGAATAATGTCGTGGGGCCAGATAGAACATTTCTGGGGACCTCATATGGCTGGTGGGCTGTAATTTGCCCATCACTGCTCTAAACCAAACACTCTCTCTACTGCTCTACTTAACTGCCTCTAGGTAAGCCTTGAAAGCAACTATGATGGAATCAAAAAACAGAGAAGCCTAGATGTATATAATCCTGCCATTTATTCCCTTATAATGCCATTAGTTACAACACTAATTCCAGACATTGACTATTTAGGGGTGAGAGTAACTGTTTTTACCATAACATTTATGCATTATTTACTCAATGAGTATGGAGGGTCACACAAGTGATTGAATTTAAGACAAACCATTCAAAGGAAAAGAATATGTTTGAAACAAATAAAACCATATAAATACCCCCATAAAGAAATGTCCTTGTATTCATCTGTCCCAAAGTTGAACTTTAGAGTGGCAAAATCCAGTGAAAAAGAGCTTCATCATCAGACTGGTCAAAGAATAGGGCACTGTCTCTATCTTTGTCTTGTTTCATTTTTCTTGCTATATATTTTTCTAGATTCCATGTAGATACAATTTTAATAACTGTTTTTTGGCATTTTGCGATCCCTGTTTTTTCTGTCCCTCCCACCTCTTCCCCTTCCCCAAGACAGCAGGTAATATAAAATAGGTTACACACGTGCTATCATTATATATATATATATATATATATATATAGTGTTTATTATGTTGTGAACGAAGATATACATCACTTATTCTAGAAAAAATTCATGAAGAAAATAAAGTGAAAAATATGCTACACTGAATACAGGAATGTTTCCCACTCCATTCTGCTCATTTTATGGATGAGGAAACTGAAGCAAACAAGGTTAAGCAACTTGATTAGAGTCACACAGCTATTAAAGTGTCTGAGGCCAGATTTGATTTCAGATCTTCCTGACTCTAGGCTTAGTAGTCTCTCCACTGTGCCACCTAAAAGCCTTATTTTTATTTATTTGTTTTTTCTTAAATATTTGTTATTGGTTAGCACAATGCTCTTATATACTCACATAATTAAAGCAATCTGTGAATTCATTAATTTGAATGTTCTCTCCAATGATATATGGGGTTATCCATCCTGTATAACTCTGGCAAGATATTACATAAAGTAACCACAGAGGATCTGTCCAATGTTTCAGAGACTTTCTTAATTTTCCATGTGTTTTTTACTTACATTTTTGCTATCAATATGATGCCAGAAGAGCTCTCAAATTGTTATTCCTAGCTCTTTCCATATGACTAGATCATCTTCTCTTCTTATTATACAGGTCTCTGATGACATCTGCACTTAAATTCTTCTTCAGAGGTCTTCATCAATAATATATTACAGCATGCTCACAGCCTACCATGAGCATAATCATTTTCTTTAGTATGATATGAATTTTCAGTTCTTTAGATAACATTATAATCCATGTCTTACAACACTACAACAGTTTAATACCAACATTAAAATGATGAGCCTTTCCTCCCCAGATGTTTAGAGTAATTAAAACAGCTTTGAACTTTCTCAAAGCCCACTCACTTCCTGTTTAATTCTGGGCACATCTTATTGCTTTTTGGTTCTGTCTTTGGCAGGACTAAAACATAAACTGTCTATACTGGTCATCTTCCAATAAGTCCTACTCAAATACTTTTTCATGGTGCGAGGGGTGATTATGGGTTCTTAAAAGATATGATGGATCTCCACGGTTTCCTGCTCGGGCCGAGAGAGGAAAGCAGCCTAGAAAGAGTAAATGATTTGCCCATTCACTGCAGGATAATATATCTTCTGTCAGTCACCTTGGGTGAGCAAGTGGAAGAGCTAGAAACTGACTAGGTACTTTCAAGAAACAAGAATTTCAGCCTCTAAAACATTATCTTGCAGAGAACATACAGGAGCAAAGAAACTATGGCCTTGAAACAGATTTCGAGCAATAAGTGCTTTGAGGGGTTTCAGAAAGTGTATGAGCATGACAGTGTGGAACTAAAATGCAAAATGAAATTTGGAATCTACTTACCACCGAAAGCAGAAACTGGGAAATGTCCTGTACTTTACTGGCTATCTGGTTTAACTTGCACAGAACAAAATTTCATCACAAAAGCTGGTTATCACCAAGCTGCAGCAGAATATGGCCTCATTGTTGTTGCACCAGACACCAGTCCACGTGGCTGCAATATTAAAGGAGAAGATGACAGCTGGGACTTTGGTACTGGTGCTGGTTTTTATGTGAATGCTACTGAAGAACCTTGGAAAACCAACTATAGGATGTACTCTTATGTAACAGATGAGTTGCCCAAGCTGATAAATGCCAATTTTCCAGCTGATCCAAAGAAGATGTCAATTTTTGGCCATTCTATGGGAGGCCATGGAGCTCTGATTTGTGCTTTGAAGAATCCTGGAAAATACAAATCTGTGTCAGCATTCTCTCCAATCTGCAATCCAATGCTCTGTCCTTGGGGGAAAAAGGCCTTCAGTGGATATTTAGGATCAGATCAAAGTAAATGGGAGGCATATGACGCTACTCATCTTGTAAAGTCTTATCCAGATTCTCATTTGGACATATTAATAGATCAAGGCAAAGATGACCAGTTTCTTAAAGATGGGCAGTTACTTCCTGACAATTTTATAGCTGCCTGTTCAGAACGGAAAATTCCAGTTGTTTTTAGATTGCAAGAGGGATATGATCATAACTACTACTTCATTACAACTTTTGTTAATGATCACATCAGACATCATGCAAAATACCTGAATGCATAAAGCTTCATATATGAGTGATCTCAAGATTATAAAAGTTACCAAAAACCAAACTTTTGAAAAGATAGTATTATACATTAAAAATTACTGCTGTGAATACTCACTTCTAATTTTTATCAAAAACCCATCTCCTGCTGAATATATAAAATCAAGTAATATGATTTCTTTTTGTTCCCCACGAGTAAGTACCCTGATAGAAGACATGTCATAGCTTAGGGCCATTTTAAAATCTTTGTTAAATCACGTTCAAAGAATCACAGAAAATGTAAATGATTAAGTTGTTTCTAAGGAATAAAGTGATGCAGATGTACTTGGAGACAGAAAAAAAAATATGATGGCCAATGGTAAGTTCTGACAGGTCCTATTAATTTGACAAAGTTTCAACTATAACCCTGAGCATAGAATAAGTTTGCTTTCTGAGCACCATTCTAGATAAGCAGGGAAAAGCTGATCTCTAGTTAGCAACAACTGACGGTCAATAATTGGGGTATGAAAGTCCATGAAACACTTGGGGGAAATTCAAAATGATTTTTGTGAATAGGTACAAAATAAACACTTGTGGTTTTTAATTAAATTAGCCCTTACTATAATTATAAATAAAATCGTAAGCCCCTTCCTTAAAAAAACCCAAACATTAAATTTGCATGCAAATTTAAGATTTGGTAGGTTTTTCTATCATAAGTTTTTAAGATAGATAGTCTGGATATTATTATCCCATTAAACAGATTAAGAAACTCAGTTCAGTTCTTTAATTTCCTTTTGGACATACAACTTAGAAATGTCTAATCAGGTGGGATTTATACTGGGAATGCAAAGATGGTTCAACATTAGGAAAACCATCCACATAATTGACCATATCAACAATCTAAAAAACAAAAATCACATGATTATCTCAATAGATGCTGAAAAAGCCTTTGACAAAATACAGCACCCATTCCTATTGAAAACACTGAAAAGTATAGGAAGAGAAGGACCTTTCCTAAAAATAATAAACAGTATATACCTAAAACCATCAACAAGCATCATATGCAATGGGGATAAATTAGAAGCCTTCCCAAAAAGATCAGGAGTGAAAAAGGGATGCCCATCATCACCTCTATTATTTAACATAGTACTAGAAACACTAGCAATAGCAATTAGAGAAGAAAAAGAAATTGAAGGTATCAAAATAGGCAATGAGGAGACTAAGCTATCACTCTTTGCAGATGATATGATGGTCTGCTTAAAAAATCCTAGAGAATCAACTAAGAAGCTTGTAGAAATAATCAACAACTTTAGCAGAGTTGCAGGATACCAAATAATGCACATAAATCATCAGCATTTCTATATATTTCCAACACATTAGAGCAGCAGGAGGTAGAAAGAGAAACACCATTTAAAATCACCCTAGACAATATAAAATACTTAGGAATCTATCTACCAAAACAAACACAGGAATTATATGAAAACAACTACAAAACACTTTCCAAACAATTAAAACTAGATCTAAACAATTGGAAACACATTGATTGCTCATGGGTAGGATGAGCTAACATAATAAAAATGACCATTCTACCCAAATTAATTTACCTATTTAGTGCCATACCTATCAAACTACCAAAAACTTTTTCACTGAATTAGAAAAAACTATAACAAAGTTCATTTGGAATAATAAAAGATCAAGAATATCAAGGGAAATAATGAAAAAAATGTGAAGGAAGGGGGCCTAGCAGTACCAGATATTAAACTATACTATAAAGCAGCAGTCATTAAAACAGTATGGTACTGGCTAAGAGACAGAGAGGAGGATCAGTGGAATAGACTTGGGGAAAGTGACATCAGTAAGACAGTGTATGATAAACCCAAAGAGCCCAACTTTTGGGACAAAAATCCACTATTTGACAAAAACTGCTGGGAAATTTTGAAAACAATATGAGAGAGATTAGGTTTAGATCAACATCTCACACCCTACACCAAGATAAATTCAGAATGGGTAAATGACTTGAATATAAAGAGGGAAACTATAAAAAAATTAAGTGAACACAGAATAGTATACCTGTCAGATCTCTGGGAAAGGAACTATTTTAAAACCAAGCAAGAGTTAGAGAAAATAAAAAAAAATAAAATAAATAATTTTGATTATATTAAATTAAAAACTTTTGTACAAACAAAAACAATGTAGTCAAAATCAGAAGGGAAACAACAAATTGGGAAAAAATCTTTATAACGAAAAACTCTGACAGGGGTCTAATTACTCAAATATACAAGGAGTTAAATCAATTGTATAAAAAAATCAAGCCATTCCCCAATTGATAAATGGGCAAGAGACATGAATAGGCAATTTTTAGGTAATGAAATCAAAAGTATCAATAAGCACATGAGAAAGTGCTCTAAAGCTCTAATAATTAGAGAAATGCAAATCAAAACAACTCTGAGGTATCACCTCACACCTAGCAGATTGGCTAAAATGAAAGAAGGGGAGAGTAATGAATGTTGGAGAGGATGTGGCAAAAGTGGGACATTAATGCATTGCTGGTGGAGTTGTGAACTGATCCAACCATTCTGGATGAAAATTTGGAACTATGCTCAAAGGACTATAAGAGAATGCCTGCCCTTTGATCCAGCCATACCATTGTTGGGTTTGTACCCCAAAGAGATCATAGATAAACAGACTTGTACATAAATATTTATAGCCATGCTTTTTGTGGTGGTAAAGAACTGGAAAATGAGAGGATGCCCTTCAATTGGAGAATGGCTTAACAAATTGTGGTATATGCTGGTGATGGAATATTATTGTGCTCAAAGGAATAATAAACTGGAGGAGTTCCAGGTGAACTGGAAAGACCTCCAGGAATTGATGCAGAGCAAAAGGAGCAGAGCCAGAAGAACATTGTACACAGAGACTGATATACTGTGGTAAAATCGAATATAATGGACTTCTGCACTAGGAGCAATGCAATGACCCAGGACATTTCTGAGGGATTTATGGAAATAACGCTACCCACATTCAGAGGAAGAACTACAGGAGTGGAAATACAGAAGAAAAGCAACTGTTTTAACACATGGGTTGAGGTGGACATGATTGGAGTTGTAGACTCGAAACTACCACACCAATGCAATGATCAACAATTTGGAAATAGGTCTTGATCAATGACACATGTTAAAACCAGTGGAAATGCACATCAGCCATGGGTGTCATGGGGAGCTCGGGGAGGTGAAGGGGAAAGTAAGAGCATGAATCATGTAACCATGTTAACTTTTCTAAAAAATAAAAATTATTAAATAAAAATTCTACTTCTAATAAATAAAAAGAAATGTCTGAGACATGATTTTAATGAAGTTTGAAATCTTGTAAGTATGATGTTCTGTCTCATTGATTAGGAGCTAAAAAGAGATTTTCTGGATTTGTAATCAGAAAGGTTTGAATTAAAAAACAACAGGAACAACATACTTCAGAAACTTAATAATTGTGTAACCTAGGCATCTTACCTAAACTAAGCCTCCATTGCCTTTTCTGTAAAATGGGGATGAAAATAATGTACCTCATTCCTAAAGTTCTTATGATAACCAAATGAGATAAGTATGTTTTACGAGATATAAATTTAACTATTGTTGCTGTTATGAATTGCACCATTAACATGATAAATCAGGAAGTTTTTATTTTATGTTTTGGTTAACCTTTTTATATAAGCTGGTCTTCTTGTTATGTTTAAAGAGACATTCTTCAAATGGATTTTTGTTAATTTCCATGAAAATATTGTCACTCAATCATCTCATCCAGTCATTAGCATTTAAATGTTTTGTGTAATAGAGGAAAAATTATTTATATGTAGAAGTTTGGGGACAGATTGTGGAAAAACTCTCCCTTCTCTCCAACCCATCTTCCATTTAGCTGCTTAAGTGATTTTTCTAAAGTTTAAGTCTGACCGTGTCATTTCCTGGCTCCATTAAAATCAGTGACTCCCAATTATCTCTATAATCAATTATAAATTTTTAATTTGACAGTTATATCTCTTTATAACATGGCCTTTCCACACCCTCACATAGGATATCTCCATATTCTATAAAGTCACACTACTAACTGTTTTCCTTACCCACAATACTCCATCCCCCAACTCATTACTTTTACTCTGCATGTTCCCCATGACTTCCTCATCTCTTTCAGTTTCTCTTGCTTCTTTTAAGAGGCATCTTACCTTCTGCAGGAGGCCTTTCCTTCTCTGCCCAGTTATTAGTGCCTACTCCTCTGAGAATAAGATGCTTTTATTCTGGATATTTCTTCCATCCAACTAGGTACTTTCACATTTGTCTCCTCCATTACAGTATGAGATTGTTTTAGGCAGGGGCTGCCTTTGTTTTTCTTTGTATTTCTATGGCTTATCACAATGTGCTTCACCTTTTAAGTATTTAATAAATACCAAGTTAAATACTTCATAAATGATAGATGTTACCAGATCCTGAGACCTTAGTTTGAATTTTTTTATTTTCTAGTACTGTTAATTAAGAAAAGGATACTGAGGAGATGGTCCTTTTGATTTGGTAGGAGCACTAGGAAAAAAAGGGAGAGGCACCATACTACAAAGTGGAGGAGAGGATGAGGGGATAGCATGAAAATATTGGATATCTTGGAGGAGGACATCGCCAAGGTAACAAAGAAGCATACTGAAATAACAAGGCAGTTAGGGTGTGAAGAGGATAGAGTGCCTGGCTTGGAGTCATCTTCCTTTGTTCCAATCAGCCTTGGAACACTCATTAGCTGAGCAAGTCACTAAATCCTTTTTGCCTTAGTTTCCTCATCTGTGAAATGAACTGGAGAAGGAAATGGCAAACCACTCTAGTATCTCTGCCAAGAAAATTGCAAATGGGGTCATGGAAATTTATACGTGACTGGAAAAAAAATGATTGACTAAACTGAAATAAGAGAAGGGAGAATGCTGAAAGGAGACCAATCCCACTTCACAATCTAATCTGGTACTACCCTAACTATAATGGCAAAAACAAAGTTTTCAGGAGTGGATTTATTAGATATAATAAATTATGCACTTTCAGGGCACATATAAACAAAAGACCAAATTGTTTCTTACTTGCTGACTTTAGCATGTTTTGCTTCAGATCAGTGAATATTCCTTAGAAATAGCTTTCAAATGAACAGAGCACATGGGGTTCTATCTCATATTTATAGGGAAAACACCACCAACAACAACTAATATTAGAAATAGACCAATGAGAAGGATGGGGTAACTTCTTAATACATCAATTCAATGTGGGCACATATTCCTTTTTCTTTTCCCTTTTGCTTTGTTCTCCCTTAGACCTCACTGCCAACTCATTTAAGTCAAGCCCCTGGCATTTGGATCAATGAGAGCATGAATGCAGCTGGATTGTTTTGGTAAATGGCTGTTCCAGCAAGAGCTGAGCTCACTTATTATTCAGACTGAAACATTTTTTTCTTTTTTTTTCTTATGAGAAAGCAAGGAATCATCATCTGCTTATTTTCATTATTTTCGGAAATGTATTGAAAAAGCTCGTAGCTCACTTTAAAGTCTGGTTGCTGCCTGTGCTATTAGTCCTCATCATTATGCTCTAAATCAGTTGGAGGAAATGAGAAGTTGGAGAAATGTCTTTACCTTAACTTTTCAGCAAGGAAAGATTTACAGAAAGTGTGGTGGACTGAGATGGAGAAAGGAACAGGAGGGATGCTTCTGTTCTTTGAAATAATAAATATGTACTTTAGAGTTCTGTTCTGAGGGGAAAATATACACACATGCATATATATTAATGCATATGCATATGTATATGTGTGTAGCTACATTTATTCACATATATGTGTGTGAGTATGACCATCTATGAAGAATGATCTCAGTGTAGATCATGATCAATCCTTTAAATATAGGGAAAGGATGAGTCAAGAGGTTGTAGAGAGTTGTCATGCAGTATTTATTGAATATGACTGGTGAAAGACCATTAGCTTTGGAATCAGAGGGCATAGGTTCTCATCATCTCTCTTATAATTACCACTTGTGTGAGAATGGACAAGTTACTTCACTTTCTGATTTTCAGTAAACTTATTTGTAAAATGATGGATTTGAGTCATTTGGCTTTGATGGTCTCTTGATATTCTTAATTGAAAAATATAAAAACCATTTTGAGCTTTAAGGCCCTACAAAAAATGAAGGGGACAGCTTAGACATC
This sequence comes from Gracilinanus agilis, assembly GCF_016433145.1. NCBI lineage: Eukaryota > Metazoa > Chordata > Mammalia > Didelphimorphia > Didelphidae > Gracilinanus > Gracilinanus agilis. The sequence continues at coordinate 438,098,639 of NC_058130.1, read as the reverse complement.
TAAGTTTTCTACCCCTTGATCCAGATGTATCATTGATGATACTTAATTATTAGAAGTATAATCACTTTCTCCAGAATATCTTTTAAGTCTTAATAGATTTAATCCTAAATATTCTGATAGAACCATTACCTTTTACTTTTCTATCATGGCAGCAAATTTGATAACACATTAGACAATTTCACTTATCGTATCTTTTGAGGACTTCAAGAAAGATTTCTGTTGACCTAGGTATCACCACTGATCCAAAATTTCATTCCAATTTGTCCATCACTGTGCTTGAAATTATATTATAAGACATTATTTTCTAGTATAAAATTTAAAATATTAACATTCACTTACTATGGTCTATTGATCTGAGATGGATCACATATAAGATTTCTGAAGAAAAAGCTAAAATTCAGAGAATGTTATTCCTTGTTTGACTATAATGTCAAGCCTTTTCAGAGAAATTTTGAAAAAGAATTTAAATTTTTATTTTTAAAACAATTATAGGTAATATATTTCCATACAAGTTTTCCTAAGTTATATGATTGAATTTATCTCCTTTCTAACCTTCCCTTCCCCTCTCACAGTGCTCACAGGCAATTAGCTACAGTTATACTTGTATTATAATGCAAAACATATCTCAATATTATTCATTTTTATGAGTAATCTTTTAAAATAAAAAACCTAAAATATAATTTTAGAGCAATTCCTGATGGTACCACAAATGGTGAGATGACTAATTTGACTGGACATGGATGGATGATGATAATATAGGATTGTAAAGTCATATTTGGGCAGGGTTATAAGTACTTAAAAAGATACAACCTGATGTTTCTATTTTTTTCTTTAAGAAGGAATAGGGAGGTTGGGGTGGAGTCAGGATAGAGGCTTTGTCACAGAGAGAGCTGAAACCACTCTGACAATATCCTTCTAAATCAATCTTTAAAAAGTGTCTCAAAATGAGTAAAAAACCAAAAGGAGTAAAAAAACAACAGCCAGACGGAGTGAGGGATATCTTCCATTTAATATAACTTGAAAGGTAGACAGAGAGAGTTAATTTTCATAGGGTAAGGGGAAGTAGAAGAAAAATTGAATACAGAGGAGTGTGAGTTAACCATAACTCCCCACTACTGTGCCAGACTCCACAATAGGGCATAGATTAGCTTCAGGATCCCAGGAAGTGGGCTACACCAACAAAAGAATACCTCAGCCTCAACCCTTGGAATCCCAGTCCCTAGCAAGAGCCTACAGTGAGGCCCTGAAGTAAATTAAGCTGGTCTTTACAAGCCTGCCCTGCTGAGGAGAAGATGTAGCACTAGGGCAGAATAACTCACAGTGTTGAACCTGGCAAACCAGCAGCAATGGAGACAGAAGCAGCAAACAGCTTTCAGAATTCCCAGTTCATGGGCAAAAAAAAGACTGGCAAAGTAAGCAAACAGCAAAAGAAACATTTAATTTTCAAAAATTTCTCTGAGGAAAAAGAGCAAAGCACAGAACCAACAGGTGATGCTGATATCCAAGCAACCACATTCAAAACTTTGAAAAATTAGTCAAATAAGAGAGGTCAAAGAAAAATAGGGAAAAAGTGAAAGTAATACAAAAAGAAAATAACAGCTTAAAAAAGCAAAATTGATGAATTTAAAAAAGGCTTAAAAATTCACTGAAGAAAAGTTTCTTAAAAAAACAACAACAGAATTTAGCACTGGAAAGAGAGACAAAAAATCTAATGAAGAAAAGAATCATATGAAAAATAGAATGGACCAAATGGAAAAGAAGGATCAAAATGTCTTAAAAATTTGGTCTTTAAAAATTAGAATTGGCAAATAGAAGCTAATGACTTCATGAGACATCAAGAAAAAGTAAAACAAAATAAAAGAATGAAAATATAGAAGAAAATATCAACTCTCTCATTGAAAAAACAATTGACTTAAAAATAGATTTATAAAAGAATATGAGAAGTCCTGAACTATCTGAAAGTCATGAACAACAACAAAAAACCTAGATATGATATTATAAGAAATACTCCAAGAAAACTATCCTGATATTCTTGAACAAGAGGGTAAAATAGAAATGGAAAGAATCCACAGATTATCTCCTACAATAAATCCCCAAAGATAACAACACCTAGGAATGTTATAGCCAAATTCAAAAGCTCCCAATACAAGGAGAAAATACTGCAAGCAGCCAGAAAGAAACAATTAGAATATTCTGGAGCCCAAATCAGGATTTCAGAGGATCTGCCAGCTCCTACATTGAAGCACCAGAAGGCTTGGAATATGATGTTCTGGAAGGTAAGGGAACTGGATTAGTAACCAAGAATCACCTACTTATCAAACCTAACCATATTCTTTTAGGGGAAAGTATAGTCATTTAATAAAATAAAACAATTCCAATTTACACAGAAAAATTGATGCCCAAATACAAAATTCAAGAGAAGCACTAAAAGGTAAATAAAAAAAGAAAAATTTAAGGGTATCAATATGGTCAAATTGTTTATATTCCTATATGGGAAGATGATATCTATAACGCTTAAAATTATCATTATGATTGAAGTTAGAAGCTTTTTAGGATGAAATGTAAAAGTAATTAGTTGTTTAAAAAGGGGATTGTTCTAAGAGAGATGGTAAGAGAAAAGTAAAGTGAGGTAAATTATATCACATAAAGATGCACAGGGGAGAAAAAATTATTATAGTGGAGTGGAGGATGAGGGTGGTGATGGGTGTAATATGCTAAACGTAATATTATAAATTTGTTTGGAAATATAATATTAGTTAAAAAAGATTATTGTGGTCACTGTTTATAAAAATAATTAACCCTTAAGTCATGAGGATGATAGTAGCTTTTAACAATTTAATTTTAATATATAAGAAAGAAATAAGGAGGGAAGGAAATAGAAAAAATATTTCCTAGCCTACCACCCTAATCTTACCAGCCTACAATAGTGTCTTCTGCCCCAGCTCCCAACACAGAATCACAGACAAGCTCCCAGCTTAAAATCTCCAGAGAAGGGGCAGCTGGGTAGCTCAGTGGAGTGAGAGTCAGGCCTAGAGACAGGAGGTCCTAGGTTCAAACCCGGCCTCAGCCACTTCCGAGCTGTGTGACCCTGGGCAGGTCACTTGACCCCCATTGCCCACCCTTACCAATCTTCCACCTATGAGACAATACACCGAAAAGTACAAGGGTTTTAAAAAAAATCTCCAGAGAAAAGGCCTAGCCTCCTCTATGGTCTTATTTTTATAGGCCTCCTTCTCCACATCATATCCTTTCTCTCTGCATTGGTCCACCACATCTCAGGAACCAATCAAAGTCTCTCTGAACTGAACTTGTAACCCCTAGTTCTGGGTTGCTAATGGGCTAGCTCAGAAGAGCAGAAAGTTCACAACTTGGGGAGGAAGAGATTCCCTTTACATAGGGGTAATACTTAAACTATATTCTCATTGAAACTGGCCCAGAGAGGGCAGAACATTCATTGGGGTATAGAATCCTGTCTTACTTTATAGAGAAGTGGGAGGGGAATAAAAAGGGAGGCGGTGGGAAAGGGAATAATATGTGAGGGGGAAGGGAGAAGTTGACTAAAAGCAAACTACCAGTGTAGAGGGAATGAGTGAAAGTATAAAGGGTAGGATTAAAAGAGTAAAACAAGATGTAAGAGAATATATAGATAGTAATCATAACTGCAAAAGTAAATAGAAGGAACTCACCCATAAAAGGGAAGCAGAGAGCAGAGTGGGTCAAAACCCAGAATTCGACCTAATGTTATTCACAAGAAACATATTTAAGGTAAGAAGACACACAAAGAGTAAAGGTAAGAATGGGCTGTTCCTCAATTGCAGAATGGTTGAACAAATTGTGGTATATGATGATGATGGAATACTATTGTGCTTAAGCAATGATGAACTGGAGGATTTCTATATGAACTGGAAGAATTTCCATGAACTGATGCATATTGAAATGAGCAGAACCAGGAGAACATTGTACACAGACATGAAACATTGTGGTATGATCCACTATAATGGACTTTGCTACTAGTGGCAATGCAATGATCCAGAACACTCCTGAGTGACTTATGAGAAAGAATGCTATCCACATGAAGTGTGAGAGTTGAAATAAAAAAGAAAAACATTACTTATTTATATAGATGTTTGATTTGAGGTTTTGGTTTTAAAAGATTTGAAAATGAATATTATGGAATCAAGCGATTAAGGTATCAAATGATAACATTTTTATAACCCTGTGAAATTGCTTGTTGGTTCTGGGAGGGGGTAGGGAGGAGGGGAGGGAAAGAAAATGAATCAAGTAAACTTGGAAAAATATTTTAAAAATTAAAATTAAAAAAAATTACTTTTTTAAAAAGAAGGCAGACCAGAATCTTTTGGGCTTCAACTGGGACCAAAAAAAAAAAGGGGGTAGCAATCATGATCTCAGACAAAACTAAAGCAAGATAGATCTGAGTAAGGAAGGCAATCACATTTTCATAAAAAGTAGTATAGAGAATGAAGAAATATCAGTACTTAATATACATATACACCAAAAGGTATAGCATTCATATTTCTAAAGGAGAAACTAAAGGAGCTAAAGGAGGAAATAGATATTAAAACTATACTAGTGTGAGACCTCAACTTTCATTTATTAAAATTAGATTAATCTAAACAATAAAGAAAGAAGAAAGAAGAAAAGGAAGTAAGTAAAATTTTAGAAAAGTTAGATTTAATGGATCTGAATAAAACTGAATAGGAATAAAAAGGAATATACTTTCTTTCAGCAGCACATGGTACACATACAAATATTGAATGTGTACCAGGGTATAAAAACTTCACAACCAAATATAGAAAAGCAGAAATAATAAATGTAACTTTTCAGATCATAATACAATAAAATTATAATCAATGAGGTTCATGAAAAACCAAATTAAAAACTAATTGAAAACTAAATAATCTTCAAAATTGGTGGGTTAAAGAATATATCATAAAAACAATCACTGATTTCATTGAAGAGAATGATAATAAGGGGACAAAATATCAAAATTTGTGAGATACAACCAAAGCAGTACTCAGAGGAAAATTTATATTCCTATATGCATAAATCAATAAAATATAGAAAAGCAAATAAATGAATTGGGCATGCAACTAAAAAAAGACTAGAAAAAAGAACAAATTTAAAATTCCCACTTGAAGATTAAATTGGAAATCCTAAAAATCAAAGGAGAGATTAATAAAATTGAAAATAAAAAAAAATCTTGAAATAAATAAGACTATGAGATGGTTCTTTTTAAAAAAAAACAGAGAGTTAAGAATATAAAAGAAAGATAGAAAATAGAAAAAAGAAAACAAGAAAGAATATTAATTTGATTTTAAAAAACGAAAGAAGAGAATCAACTTACCAGTGTGAAAAATAAAAAGGGTGATGTCACCTCTAATGAAGAGGAAAGAAGAGCTATTTTGTACAATTATATGACAATAAACCCACTAATCTAGGGGAAATGTATGATTATTTAAAGAAATATAATTTGCCTAGATTAATAAAAGAGGAAATAGAATGCTTAAGTAATCCCATCTCAGAAAAAGAAATTAAATAAGCCATCAATGAACTCCCCTAGAAAAAATCCCCATGGCCAGATGGTTTCACAAATGAATTCTATCAAACATATAAAGAAGTATTAATCCCTTTACTATACAAACTATTTGGCAAAATAAGCAAAGAAGGAGTTCTGCCAAATTATTTTTATTATGCAAATATGATGCTTTTTCCCAAGCCTGGAAGACCAAAAACAAAGAAAGAAGATTGCAGGCTAATTTCCTTAATGATCATTGTTGAAAAAAATCTTAAATAATAAATACTAGCAAAGAAACTATAGCAATATATCACAATAATTATTTACAACGAACAGGTGGGATTTATGCCAGGAATGAAAAGCTGGATTAATATTAAGAAAACCATCAGCATAATTGAGCATATCAATAACCAAACTAACAGAAATTACATGTTTATCTCAATAGAAACAGAAAATTCCTTTGACAAAAAAAAACACTCATTCTTTTGAACACTAGAAAGTGTAGGAATAAAAAATCCTTTCCTTTCCCCCCTCTTTTTTATTTAAAGTATTTTTCCATTGCTATATGATTCATGATCCTTCCCCCAACCCCGATCTTTCCTTCCTACTCCTGAACATGATAAGCAGTTCCACTGGATTATACATGTATCATTGTTCAAAATCTATTCCCATGTTATTCATATTTGCAGTGGGGTGATCCTTTAACATCAAAACCCTAATCATATTCCTATCGTACTATGTGATCAATTATATATTCTAATGCATTTCTGTTTCCCCAGTTCTTTCTCTTGATGTGAATAACATCCTTTCTCCTAAGTTCCTCTGGATTGTCCTGGGTCATTGCATTGCTACTAGTAAAAAGTCTATTACATTCAACTGTGCCATAATTTATCAATCTCTGTGTACAATGTTCTCCTGGTTCTGCTCCTTTAACTCTGCATCAATTCCTGAACATCTTTACAGTTCACATGGAATTCTTCCAGTTGTTTATTCCTTTCAGCACAACATTTCATCACCATCAGATATCACAATTTATTGAGCCATTCCTCAATTTGCTTAAAATAATAACTAGTATTTATTTAAAACCATTAGCAAGTATCATCTGAAATGGGAATAAGTTAAAAGTCTTCTCAAAGGAGCGAAGCAAGGATGTCCATTATCAACATTATTATTTAATATTTGTGAGATTCATATTGCAGAGGGGTTCAACCTGCAGAGAGGACTCAGGATACAGCACAGAATTCCATAGGGCCCCTCAGAACTCTAAGAGAAGGTACAGTTAAAGGCAGTTGGAGTCCTGGGATGGGAAGACAGGTCTCTCTGTTTGCTGGTCTTGAGTCCTGAGTTGGTCATGGGGCTTGGGACTTGAATCGGAGGAGAGCCATTTAGTTCCTAACTGCCAAGCTGCTTGACTTTGGCTAGACATTCATCAACATCACAATCTACCTTAGTTTAGCTATTTTGATATAGAAGAAGAATATTTATAAGGTTAGAGAGCAGAACAGCTATTCAAGTTACCTTACACCCTTTGGGGGGAGGGGCTGTTTTGGCATAGCTGTTTAGGGGATTTCCTGACCTTATCTATCTTTATCCTTCCCCCATCCTTCCCATTCCCACCTATCATTAAACCTGTCATCAACTGGGAGCAGTGCCTAGATATATATTTGGGGGATATACTCACAACCTCCTCAAGCTGAGTTCCTCCTTCTTTGTAACCCAGAAATAAATTCTAACCTCTGTGCCTGTGAGCTTCAAAGACATCAAGCTTCTCCAATACAATCCTGTGGGAAAATAATTTAGAGAAAGTTATCATCTTTAGGAGTTTAGTCTTTCCTAACCTACTGTCTGGGCCCAGAAAACATCTAGTCAGGTTGTCCACCATACTCATATTGTAACTGACTTTCCAACTGCCCAGTGGGAGGGGGAAAATGAAGGAGCACTTTGACAAGATCCTGCCCCTCCCTTTCAGTCAAGCCAGTTTGTGGGAGGGTCCCTCCATTGACCAAAGGATTAGGGAGATTTGATTTTTACAGACCCCTGCCATCTTACAGCTTCCCAAATACAACATATTGTACTCATAGCTTTAGTAATTAGAGTAGAAAAAGAAATTGAAGGAATTAAAATAGGCAAATCGGAAAGCAAGCTCTCATTCTTTGCAAATGAGATGATGATATGCTTAGGAAATACTGGAAAGTCAACTAAAAACTAGTTGAAATAATTAGTAACTTCAGCAAAGTTGCAGTATACAAAATAAACCCACATAAATTATCAGCATTTCTATACACTTTCAATAAAACTCAGCAGCAAATGTTAGAAAAAGTAATGGGCAAACTATGGCCCTAGGGCCAGATTGGGGAGAGGGGCTTGAAATGTTTTAGCTGGCCACTGGATATTATTCCTAATCTGATAAATACAATGAGTAGGATACAATACAATGAAACTTCAAAAGAGTTGCCTCAGAAACAGACTGACAGATGAGCATTTCCTTTCCTTTGGCCCCCTCTTTAAAAAGTTTGCCCATCACTGCTCTAGACAATATAAAATATTTGGGAATCTATTTGCCAAGAAAAATGCGAGAATTATATGAATGTAGTTACAAAACACTTTTCACACAAATAAAGTTAGACATTAATAATTGGAAAACATTAATTGTTCATGGGTAGCCTGAGCTAATTTAATAAAATGACAATCCTACCTAAATTAATTTACTTATTCAGTGCCATACCTATCAAATTATCAAAAAAAATTTTATAAAAATAAAAAAAAATAAAATTCATCTGGAAAAACAGAAAAATCAAGAATGTCAAGGGAAGTAATGAAAAAAATATGAAAGATAGAGGCCTAGAAGTATCAGAATTTAAACTGTAATATAAATCAGTAATCATTAAAACAATCTGGTACTGGCTAAGAAATGACATGATGATCAATAGAACAGACTAAGAGTAAATGACCTCAGCAATTTAGTTTTTGATAAACCCAAAGATTCCAACTTTTGTCATTAGAACTCACTATTTGACAAAAATTCCTGAGAAAAACTGGAAAATAACATGGTAAAAATTAGGTTTTGATCAATATCTCACACCTGATATCAAGATGAGGGCAAAATGGGTCTATGATTTAAACATTAAGAGTGATATCATAAATAAATTAGGGGAAGGTAGAATAATTTACCTCTCAGATCTTTGGACAAAGGAAGAATTTATGACCAAATAGAGAACACTAGAAGATGTAAAATGCACCCTACACCAAGATAAACTCAGAATGGGGCAATAACTTGAATATAAAGAAGGAAACTATAAGCAATTTAGGTGAACACAGAATAGCATATTTGTCAGATCTTTGGTAAAGGAAAGATTTTAAGACCAAGCAAGAGTTAGAAAAAATTACGAAATGTACAATAAAAAATTTTGATTACATTAAATTGAAACGTTTTTGTACAAGGTCAATGTGACCAAAATTAGAAGGGAAGCAACAAATTGGGAAAAATTATAACAAAAACCTCTGACAAAGGTCTAATTACTCAAATTTATAAGGAGCTAAATCAATTGTACAAAAAATCAAACCATTCCCCAATTGATAAATGGACAAGGGACATGAATAGGCAATTTTCAGATAAAGATATCAAAACTATCAATAAGCACATGAGAAAGTGCTCTAAATCTCTAATAATTAGAGAAATGCAAATCAAAACAACTCCAGGGTACCACCTCACATCTAGCAGATTGGCTAACATGACAGCAAAGGAAAGTAATAAATGTTGGAGGGGATATAGCAAAATTAGGACATTAATGCATTGCTGGTGGAGTTGTGAATTGATCCAACCACTCTGGATGGCAATTTAGAACTATGCCCAAAAAGCCTAAAAGACTGCCTGCCCTTTGATCCAGCCATACCACTGTTGGGTTTATACCCCAAAGAGATCATAAAGAAAAAGTCTTGTACAAAAATATTTATAGCTGTTCTCTTTGCAGTGGCAAAAAACTGGAAAATGAGGGGATGTCCTTCAATTGGGGAATGGCTGAACAAATTGTGGTATCTGTTGGTGATGGAATACTACTGTGCTCAAAGGAATAATGAACTGGAGGAATTCCATGTGAACTGGAAAGACCTCCAGGAATTGATGCAGAGTTAAAAGAGCAGAACCAGGAGAACATTATACATAGAGAAAGAATCACTGTGTTAAAATTGAATGTAATGGACTTCTCTGGTAGCAACAATGCAATGATCCAGGACAACTATGAGGGACCTATGAAAAATAATGCTATTCACATTCAGTGGAAGAACTGTGGGAGTAGAATCACAGAAGAAAAAAAAAACTGCCTGATCACATGGGTGGATGGAGCTATAATTAGGAATATTGACTCAAAATGAGCATCCTGTTGCAAATATCAATATTATGGAAAAAGATCTTGATCAATGATACATGTAAAACCCAGTGGAATTGTGCATCAGCTATGAGAGGTGGTAGGGGTAAGAGGGGGGATAGAACATGAATCTTATAATCATGAAAAGATGTTCTAAATTAATTAATTAAATAAAAATTTAAAATAAAAAAATTTAGAAAAAACCAAGATATAAAATGAATAATTTTGATTATATTAAATTAAAAAGGTTTTGTACAAACAAAATCAATACAACCAAGATTAGAAGGGAAGCAACAAAATTGGAAAAAAATATTTATAACAAATATCTCTGAAAAGGTCTATTTTTTCAAATATATAAAGAACTAAGTCAAATTTGTAAGTATCCAAATCATTCCTCAATTGATAAATGGTCAAAGGATATGAATAGGCAGTGATCAGATGAAGAATTCAAAAGTATTAATAATCATATGAAAAAATGTTCTAAATCCCTCTTGATTAGAGAAATGCAAATCAAAACAACTCTGATGTACCACCTCACCCCTATCAGACTGGCCAATATGACAGTAAATGATAATAAACTTTGGAGGGAATTTGGAATTGTGCCCAGAGAGCTATAAAAAAATGTATACCTTTTGTTCCTGTAATGCTGTTACTAGGTCTGTACTCCAAGGAGATAAAAAAAAAATTAGATAGGCCCTGTTTATACAAAAATATTATAGCTGCTCTTTTTATGGTCACAAAGAATTGAAAACTAAAGGGATGTCCCTCAATGGGGGAAGAATGGCTGGACAAATTGTGATATTTTGATGGTAGTGGAATACTATTGCACTATAAGGAATGATGAATAGAATAATTACAGAAAGAGTTGGAAAGACCTATGTGAATTGATGCAGAGTGAACTAAGCAGAACCAGGAGAACATTATATGCAGTAACTGAAATATTTGAAATATTGTGGAATGATTAAATGTGACAGACTGCTAATATCAGCAGTTTAGTGATTCAGGACAGTTCTGAGTGACTTATAAAAAAGAATGCTATCTAGCTCCAGAGAAAACTGTTGGAGTAGAAATGCAGATGAAAACAGATGATTTATCAGTTGTATATTTGGGTGTATGATTTGGGTTTTTGGTTTTATAAGACTATTCACTTACAAAAATGAATAAGGAAGTATATTTTGCATGATAATACATAATTTAAAAAATAAAATAATTTATTTAAAAATAATTTTAAAAATAAAATTGTAATTCATTTTAACAAAAGAATATGGAGGCCCTAGAATTTATTGACTAGGGAATGACATGGTTTTGCATTAGGAAAATTACTTTGTTAGTTATCTAGAAAATGAACTGAGAATATGAAAGGATTTGAAGCCTAGTGACAAATTAGGAAACTCTTGCAATTTTACAGAAAGGAAATGATGAGGGCCTAGAATCAAGTCTTGGCCAGGAGAGTAGAGAGTAGTGAATGGATGTCAAAGTTCTCTCAATTGAAACAATATGATTTGGCAATGTGAAATTTTATCAATTCTAATGCAGAAAGTGCATTTTCAAAAGAACTTTTTATATCTTTTCTTTCATTTCAATGTGGCTGCATGAGTCTTGATACATTATGGAAGACTCAATTTTTTTTTTAAATCTAAATTCTGTCATTAAGAAAACCACTTCTTGGATGAAGCTGCTTCACTGCCTCCATAAATGTTAAATTATGGGGCAGCTGGGTAGCTCAGTGGATTGAGAGTCAGGCCTAGAGAAGGGAGGTCCGAGGTTCAAATCCGGCCTCAGATACTTCCCAGCTGTGTGACCTTGGGCAAGTCACTTGATCCCCATTGTCCACCCTTACCACTCTTCCAACAAGGAGCCAATACACAGAAGTTAAGGGTTTAAAACAAAACAAAAATAAATGTTAAATTGTCTCAATAAAAACAGTGTCAAATCCAATAACATTCTATTATTTAAAGTCTTAAGTTCAATGCCACCTGTAAGACAAAAAAAAGTAAACATTAATGCCTTCAGCATTTGTTTCCCACATTGTCTTTTTTTTTAAGAAATCAATTCTGAGTATATACTATATATTGCAATTTGCTTATAAAGTGGAAAACCCTTATGTAAAGACTCTTTCCTGAAAGTGTTGCTATAGTGAATAAAAATAAAATGAATAATTAAGGAAAATCCATACAGGATGTTCAGGAAGAGTCAGAATGAGGAAATGATGGTAACCCTGAAGTCATAAATTTTGTGATTGGAAGTATGATTATATCCTCAGTGAAAGAGCACAGTTGGAAGATAAGTGGATTTGGGAGGACAGATAATGAGCCCTGTTTTGGACATGTTGAGTTTGAGATGTTTAAATGCATCTTTTTTCCTTCCTGACTTTGTGCTTTTGCTCATACAGCATTCTTGCAGCTGTGGTGCCTTCTTTACCCCATCTCCAGCCCAAAGTCCTGCCATCTGCCAAGGCCTGGCCCATGTACATAGTAGACATTTAATAAATGTGGGGAAGGGATTATATATATTTCTTGTGTAGAGGACAATGCCTAGAATGTAATAATTGCTTAAAATAATGCTTGTAGCCTTGAATTGGCAGCAGTAATTTGAGAGATAGCAAGCATCAGGGAAAAGTGTAAAAAAAGAGGACAAATTAGTTCTTGGCAAATACTCAAATCAAACTAAAGAGAACTGGAAGACCCTGTAGTGATTTCAGGGTACTCAGGACTCATGGTAGAATATTTTAACCAAGATATTAATTGACCACCATGATTACTGTAGAAGTAAGATTGAGATGATTGAAGTTTAAGCAGGGGCATAAATGAATGCTTTGTAGTGAAAGGAATTGAGCTAACAGTTATTTCTTTGGAATAACACAAGGCATCGATGCTGAAAGCCTAGGGACCCTGAGGAATTGGAACTAGGAATGGGACCAAAAGCCATCTGGGTCAAAAGCCTTTAAAAATAAATGTCCCTGAATGAATCCTTGTCAGCATGTGTGTGTGAACAGAAGCTGGTCAGGAATTTGAACAGAAATCTTTAGGACAAAACTCCGATAAAATCAAACTGTGCTCTGCCAGGCTATGAAAAAGAATTGCACTCTTTTAGGTATAAATTTTGCTTTGCTCCCTATCCTGACTGCCACTGAGATGTGAGCAACTAAAACCAGACACTGGGGGATTTCAGTGTAGCTTATTTCTAGGTGTCTATGCCTTTGACTGGAATAAAAAGGGAGGTATTATATCATTCAAATTAACTATTTTTTTCTGAAATGAATGTATGATATTCAAATGTCCTAGAGGCAACAGAGCCTAAATAAAAAGAGGGTCAGTCTAAGAATTAGGACTGAGCCTGTCTCTGATCCAGATGGAGGAGCAAATCATTTAACCTTTCAGTGTCCTGGGTAACTCACTAAGTTTATAAACATTATCTCTATGTTATAAACTACTGATCAACATTACTAGAAAAATATATTTCATTTTTTTCTGATCTTATGACAAAAGTTTCTGTGAATAGGTCAAACCCACACTGACATACACAATATGTAAAGTATTAAATGCATGTATCATGGATGCCTTATCTTCCTGAAATGAGCTTCCAGGGGGCAATATTTGTGATTTCTATTTCTCTTATGATACCTTTTCTTCTGAATAATTCTTTGTTTATCATGGATTATGCCATCTCTGCCCACTCTGCCTCTCTTCAGTGTCTTTTGAGGGAATGCAATATTGTCATTGTAGTCGGTGTTATTCCATGACTTCGATTCATAAAAATGATAGGGTTAGGGAGGAGAGCATTGATTTAATTGGTATAAAGAATGCCTGATGAGGAACTTCTTTTACCAATGCAGGTTGGTAACTTTTATGCAACTTAGAGTCTTAAAGAACTATTAGGAGCACTGAGAAGTGCTTTGCTGAAAGTCACACGACCAATATATGTGAGAAAAAGGACATGAACTCAGGTTTTCCTAACTTCAGGGCTAGTTCTCTATCCCTGATACTTCTTCTGGAAGTATAGAATTGTTAGAAATATGGATCTTTATTTGAGAGAGAACCTCAGGGTCATTAAAATCATTGTGCACATCCGAAATCCTCTTTTCCTGTCTAATTCTAAGTCCAGCTCATTGCCCATTCACTGTGTCTGTCCAATATCTTTATCTATTTCAATATTGATATAGAAAAATATGTGCCAGGTCTAGACACTTAAAAATACATGAAAAATGTAAATATACTCAGAGAATATGCCTTTCGGGAGTGCTACATAGTATGTCTTCTTACCTCTGTATTTATTCCAAGAACTTATCTCTGCAGGGACTAAGTTTCTGTTCCTTTAACAAAAGAAAGGTTTTGGGTGACTGTAGTGTTCCTAAACTAACAAACAAGGCCAACTTAGCATTTTACTTGGTGCAGGTAATTGGTCTGCCAAGGCTATTGTTTTCTGTGCAACTAAGTCTGAAAATATTCAGTAGTGAGGTAGCCTATGTAGAGGGATGATTATGCAGGCAGCATGACAATGAGTTATCACTTTCTACTGAGCTGGTTTTTTTCCTTTACAGCAATTGCCTCATTACTGTAAGCTGGTACAAAATCACTCCATAGTGCTAGAAAAACATCGCTGTTATACATTGACCTTTACATTTTGATTGGAGAGGGTCATGTTTTCGAAAGTGCCTGAATTTTGCATCTAAATGTGTCCCCACAAATTTTAGTTTTTGCAATTTAGTTTCTGCTTGCTCCATCCAAACCTTATATTTGCATAGATGTGTGTAATTTAGGGTATAGAGTAATCTTCCTTCAAATAAGGGTACATATCTTTATTACAGAAAAAAAGTCTATCTATAAACATAGTTTGAGATTTTGTAATCTGGGATTTGAATTAGTGAAGCCAAGGTAGTAACTATGAAGCATACCTAAGATACAGTACCTACTTTATCACACTGATGGCTTGACTTCTATTTGCCAATAAATATTGACTGATATCTTAAGCATCCCTGTTTGCCTGTCAGAAAATGCACTCTATTCCCTAAGGACTCATGAAAGTGACCTATGGTGGCCTTTCTAGTGGTAACTGAATGCTATAAAATTTGGGGATTAATTCCAACCATAGAAAATAGTCATTAACTTTTTGTTAAATTAATGGCCAGATTCCCTTTCTGATCATTAAAAAATGGTCAAACAACTTTAATTGTGGTTCATGTCAAAGAACTGTTAGCTAGCTAATTAATTCAGTAGTCTGAATTTTTTTATCTTTTTTTTATTTTTGTATTTTAGCACAATACCTGGCCCATAGTAGGCACTTAATGTATATTCATTGACAGGGGTGTCTGAGCTAGGTGGCTCAGTGATTAGAGAGCCAGGCCTGGTGATGGCAGAATCTGAGTTCAAGTTGTGGAGATTACAATTAATATGCAAAAACTAAATATTATATTTTATTTTTAAATTTATTTTATTAATAACATTAATTATTATTATTACTATTATTATTAATAATTAATAACAAACTAAAAGGTTATTATCCAACTCACCCCCAGGAACCAGAGAGAGAATAAGGCGGAGCCTCAGAACTTATACAAACGTGACCCTGTAAACATAAACAAAAGGAAAAGCATTCTAGGAAACACAGAAAGGAACTCAGTCTTTAGGGGTTCAAGATTTTCCTACTATACAAAGTCTGACCTGAGATAATTCCAAGTTCTGTGACCCTCAGGAAGTCATTTAATCCATTTGCCTAGTCCTTACTGCTCCTCTGCCTTAGAACTGCTACTTAAGGTGAAGATTTAAAAATAGTAATAACTGAATGACTAATTGAATGGCCAGGAGTTCAAATGCAGTCACTCTGACTTTTTTTTTTATAAAAACAAATGCACCAAAATTTTCTTTAGCTAGCACATAATTCAGTAATGGCTTACTGAAGCCATTCAGTAAGGTACAACCATCTGAAAAATGTCCATACTGCAGTACCTTTATAGAGAGCATCAAATATATACAATTCCTTTATTGGTACAGTTTGGAATCCTTTCATGCCATTTAATTCCATGCATTATTATCTATGTCCTCCTGGAAATTCTTCTAAGATGATCTCCCTACTGCTCTAAAAGCCTTTCTGTGCTAACAGAATGATAATATTTTTACAGCAATCACTACTGCATGTATTATGCCTTAAATTTTCTCCATGATATATCATTACTGAATATAATTAAGAATATCATTATTGATTTAGTTCAGCTTCTCTCATTTATGCTGATGGGCCAGCTCAATGGAGTAACCTTTTAACTGTATATTAAAGTCTAGATAATACAACCATTCCTTGTGTTTGAATTTTAAAGTTGATCTCTTTTGAATTATTGTCAATCTCATTTAGGATTCCTTACCAAGTTTCAGGGTTTGAAATAATCAGAATAATGGTATTCACAAATGAGTACACTGAAGTTCCTCACTATCTTAAGGAATCCCTCTTCTATTTGGACTCTGCTGGACATTCTCTATGACAATGACAAACAGAGCTGTTGACCATAGACCATATCTATCTTTGTTTTATGCCTGATTTGGTAATGGTAATCAGAAAACTGTTGTCTAAATTATCTATGCTGTTGTATTTCTCAGTTATCTAAATGTGTATCTTGTTGAATAAGAACCCTTAAGGCTAAGTTTTGCTACACTGAGTGTTTCTTTTAAAAAATACTCATCAAATTAAAAAAAACAAACAGCAGGACTTGGCTTTTGCTTTCAAGCAGTTACATAATTATAATGTCCTCAAGAATATCATTATGGATTTGGTTCAGGTTCTCCCATCTCCCATCAATGGCATCAGACAAAGATTTCACATAACAATAGTTGATATGGTTGAGGTTAAAAACAAACAACTGAGCCGTCTATGGCTCTCTTCTTGCATTCTCTACCATCATTAATACAAAAGTGGAAAGGATCTATGTAGGGATGAGAGACATGCTGAGATTTTATTCATTTCCTAGATTATTATGGCCAAAAATATTCATCAGTCAGTGGCCTGTCAGCTGGCAATGAAGCTCTCTCCACATAAAAGGATGTTTATTTAATTACAGATACAGAGAGCATACAAAAAGCTTTTTCATTTAATAGAATCAGCCATCCTTTGACTTTCAGAAGAATAAACTTGGAAAAAAAACTCCCAACAACTCAGGATTATATCTATTCCATGACTGGATTGTGGAGTGACTTATGAAATCATATTCTATTTCCTTGAACTGTTAATATCAAAGTTGAAAACCTGGTGTCACAGTTGAGATGCACTGAATTAATATTCTTTATAATAATTATTAATGGTTCAATGGGTTAGCTACTGATCAATATTGTCCTTAACTCATACAAAACTGATTAATAGTTAACATAAGACCTCTGTATGTTTCATTTTGTATTAATAAAGTTGAATAAATTGATTTTGCACAATTTTGTATAACTTTGAAACATTCATACTTCTAAATATGAAACAAAATAAGTCATATTTTATCACTAATCAGAAAATGCATGTCTTCTCCATGTATATTTTTATGGATTTCTCATCAATTGGTCCATTCTTGGGAAAGACTAGAAATGATTGTTTCCAATTTTACATAGTTTCATTAACATAAGGAGTTCTTTCATCTAAATAGACCTCAGATTCTCCCTAACTGAATTGATAGTCTTTGTGAGTTGCTAGAGTTAATAAAAACAATTGATTCCCTAGTGCTCAGACTTCTGAAGATGAACCTTTAAAAGCTTAGTTGGGTTGGTCCTTGGACAAAAGTCAAAAAGCTGTTGGCAGAGACCAGACAACATATTTTCCAGATTGGTAGGACTTGAAAGAACTTGTAGTTCACTGAAATGACATTGGTGGATCCAAAGTAGCCCCCTCATCATGATTACTTATCAGAACTCAGTGGGGGACTCATTTCATTTTTGAATGATAAAACATCTTTCTCTCTAATACAGATTTCAACAGTAAGACAAACCAGGGAAGGTTTGTTAATGTTTTTATCAGAGATTATAATATGTGACTAAGTGAGAGACCTGTGATTTCATCAGCTAGGTAACTTGCTCCAAAAAAGAAGATAATAATCTTTTTTTGTGAATTAATAGATCAGTTGTTCATAATGAGTTGCCTGAGTAACATAGCCTAAGGTGACATACTTAGTAAATGTGATTGGCTGAATTTGAATCTTGTTTTTCCTGATTCCAAGCTTAGCAAATACCCCAAAGTGCCATAGCTTCCTCATGGAAAGATTAAAATATGGACAAAACTTTAAAAATTCAAGAATCAGGGGCAGCTGAGTAGCTCAGTGGATTGAGAGCCAGGCCTAGAGACAGGAAGTCCTAGGTTCAAATTTGGCCACAGAAACTTCCAAGTTGTGTGACCCTGGGCAAGTCACTTGACCCCCGTTGCCTACTTACCTTACCACTCTTCTGCCTTGGAGCCAATTGGCTCCAAGACAGAAGGTAAGGGTTTAAAAAAAATTCAAGAATCCTATTTAAAGGATAGTAGTGCAGATTGCTGGGACTATAGTTTAATTCCTTTCATATAATTGTGCCTTATCTTGTTAAGATGTTATGGTCACATTGCTGTAGAGAGTTCTAGCAAAACAAAGAGAATTGAAAGTCAAATTCTTATGGTTATCCCCCAATATATAAATTTCTTAAATGCATGATTTTTGTTACAGCTTAACATTTTTACCAGTCAAAATACCTTCTATTACTGAAGAAGGTGAGATAGTGAAGAGAATGGCATGAGGTTAGAAGGATTGAGCCTTTTTTTTTTTTTTTTGGAACATCATTTAATCCATATTTCTGAGCATTTACCCCTTTTGATAGTCTTAGGAGGAAGGGAGTGTTTTGCAACTTGCTCATGATTAATCACACATCTAGAGCACATTTTTGGCAAATTCAAAGCTCAGACTCTTTTCCTAACTCCCTATTTAGTTTCATGTATTGATAAAACGCTAAGCTGAGGAACCCAAAGAAAGAAAGGGAACTGGTTTATCATTATCCACTTCTACTCCCCACCCCATTCTTAGATTTAAATTCTGCAAACATCCCTGAGCCACATATTCTTTTATCCCAAGGAACACAGATTTTGTTTTATCTTCTACTTTATTGCATAAGCTGCTCTTAAACTATTGGCAGACTAGGCTATAAGCTTATATTAATGTTGCTTTTGATGCTGTATTGAGTCTATTCAGAGGACATCTGGTTCAGAGAAAATTTGGCCCAGGATGGATAAGTTATGTGCCCCAAATGGCCAGGTTATTTCAAAGATCAGAAGTACTATAAAAGTCCATTCTTAAATGCTCTCCATGATATGTCTCACTCTTGCAAAGGGCAGAGAAATTTGTTGAAGCACCTTTGTGTTTAGGTTGCAAGAAAAAAAAAGAAAAGCTTTTCTGAAGACAAAAAAATGATGATTCTAAATTGGTTCCTTAATTTCCCATTACTAGATATTCTTCTACCTGGAAGGCTAGGACTTGTAAGTTGGTGGGGTTGGGGTGGGGAAGAATTTATTGTTTCAAGGAAATGGGGGGGGGTGAAGGTGGTAAAAGCACTGACATGGAAGAAAGCGATTGTTGGAAAGGTCAAAACACAGAAGACAATCCAGCCATTAATGCTAGCAAACTGGGAAAAAATAGGAAATGACTGCTCATCAGAGACATTGTTCTTTGAAATTTTATATGAAGTAGATGTGACTTCCTTAGAGATTACCAAGGTAATAGAGCCCTAGGTCTGTGGCTGGGAGATAGAGCAACATGGTATTTGTATGATGATAAAGGACCTTGTGGAAGAGATATATCTGTCTTCATGAAGTGTAGGGTTCCTGGACTGTCTAGGGAAGATATATGATTCTCTTTATGCCAGGGACCTGGAGGAAAGTGCTAGTTACTCCATCCTAGATATACTTCTGCCTGATAGCCTCATCCAGAGGTTTTTACCATCGGGAAGCACAGTCATACAACAGCAAAGGACAGGAAAGTCATCTGGAGGGCTTGGATTGATACTTTCCTGAGGTTGCAAATTTAACACTGGGATCTTAACTTGATGGCACAGTTCAATTTATTTTCAATAACCAAACACATTTTATGTGATTTCTAACCATGTTTAATGCTGAAGATGAGGGTAGGGTAAGAGCATATAAATATACAGAGACATGGTTCCTGCCATCATAGAATTCAAATCTATGAAGGAAAACAAGAGAGAAACAGAAATAAAACCACAATACAAATTATGATGTAATACATACAAAAGAGAGGTATTAAATGATATTTGAATTTGGAGAAAGGAAAGGTCACCTTTAGCTTCAAGTTAAAAATTCTTCATAGAGGATGGAATATTGATGTAGGACATTGAAGGATAAACAGAATATCAAGGAAAGGAGAGAAGACATCAAGATAGTAATGCATGGGGATTTTGTTTATTTGGAAAACTGTAAATAATTCACTTAGGAGTGATAGTTTATGGCTTGGTTAGGCTGAGTTCTTGATGATTATGGCACTTGTCTCCTTAGCAGACCCCATACTGATTTCACTGGGTAGATTTTATTTCAAATGCATGTTATATTTGTGATTAAAAACCATTTTGTTATATTCAAAAGATGACCAGATTTCAATGACAAACACCCTCAAAATTGATATTATTGGGGCAGCTGGGTAGCTCAGTGGAGTGAGAGTCAGGCCTAGAGACAGGAGGTCCTAGGTTCAAACCCGGCCTCAGCCACTTCCCAGCTGTGTGACCCTGGGCAAGTCACTTGACCCCCATTGCCCACCCTTACCACTCTTCCACCTATGAGACAATACACCTAAGTACAAGGGTTTAAAAAAATGGATATTATTCTCCAAAATCCTTTTGAGATGAAAGAACTGGAAATATTAAGTTTCTGACATCACTGATCTGAAAGCATTTAAATTGCACATGGCCAATTTCTTTGGGATAATTACCAAAGCTGGGACTTGAAACATCTGCCTCCTTGATACCTCTGTGGTCTGTGTTGGCCCAATGACTTTTGCTCAGCCAGATGGGAATTATGCATAGTTTGCCCTTCCTATGATCTGTGTTCTTTATCAGCTTCCAGGATTCCTGATTAGTAAACTAGGAATCAAACATGACTTTTCTTAAGTGGGTGTGAAGCATAATCTTACCTGAAGTTTTACAAGCATATGATCTAAGTTCTTTGACAGCTTACATTAATCAAGATTGGCAGTTTACAGAATGATCATTTTGAGTTTTAATAGGTTTTCTTTGTGTGCTTTCTTTTGTTTTAATAAAATCTACTGGGAAATCTCTCATCATTGTCCTCATTGTAAATTAGTCAGGATAACAAGCCACTCCCTTTAAATGCAAATATGGTGGCACTGCAAATACTGTGGATAGACTATGGCATTCACAATAAAGAAATGACTACCCCTCTCTTGATACTACTGCTATAAAGATACCAATAACTGGCAGAATTAAAAGATATAGAAAGTTCTTTCTGGTGTTTTGAAATTTTTTAAACTTTTTTTTAAATGCACACTTCTATATATGTGTTTGGTTAGAATTAAGATTCCTAAGGCAATAGCTTGGAAATAAAATTACCGAGATTTGAGATAGGGGACAATTAAACTTCATAGTAGTAAGCTTAGCTCACCAGAGAAGCTGTGACAGGACTATGTTCATTCTGATGATCCACTACAGCAGATGTTCAATATCAGAAGATGATACAAGTGAAAAGAAATGATAAATTAGAGAGAGAAACCCATGCTTCAAAGACCTCAAAGTTTAATGTTCCGTACTGAACGACTACTGCATGTAGCATTTTGGAATTAAATAAATGGGAAAATCTTGTGCATACAAACGCATACAATGATTTTTCCAGAGTGGCATCTGTTCTCCAGACATTTTCTGAGGAGAGTACAGTACTACATGCAAGTCTTATTTTGTAGAAAGAAGAAAATATATCTAATTGAATGGTGAATGACATAGTATACATCTCATTCACATATATGCAAATATAAACACAATTTATAATTAACAAATTACTATGAAAAGGAGCGAATCATTTTTTCAGATGAACAGATTTAGTTTTCTTATTCAACTAAACATGCATTATCATAGAAAGATTATATTAGCCAGGAGACAAGTAAAAGAGAGATATTGTTCAACATTTGTTCATGACTAGGAATCTGTAAACCACTATAAAACTATTGAGTATGATAATAGAATATAAATAGAAAGATAGATGTGTAGATAGATGCCCATTCCTTATTATCCTTGATATATACCAAAATATCCATAGCAGCAGTTTTATGAGATAAAGAGATTGATAACAAAATAGGCATTAATTTCTTAAGGAATGTAAAAAAATTCTGGAGTTGCAAATTACAAATGAAATCTAGTAGGCTAGAAAGGAGCAGTAGGCTTGATTTCAGATGATATGGTTTCAAATTTCAGTGATGTCACCTACTATCTCTATGACCTTTAACAAATCTTTATCCTCTTTGCAGCCTCATTTTCTCATCTATAAAATTAGGAGTATTGCTCCATATGAACTCTAAAGTCTCTTCAAATTCTAAATATATTCTGTAACAAATAGCAGGAATGAAGAATATAGAAAAATATAGGAAGATTTGTATGAATCTCTACATTGAAGTATACAGAATCAGGAGAGGGAAAATTATGTGCATACATAAATACATATATATGTACATATATATGTACATGCATATCAATATGCACATATTATACAAAAATATAAAGAAAAAGACCACAAAAATTCAGATGACCTCTAATTAATTCTAATGAGAAAAGATGGTTTTGGAGAAAGGATGATGAAATCCACTTCTCTCCTACATGAAAAGAAGGTAAATTCTACAAATGTTTTGAATACAACCCCTAAAGTGATTGATTTTGTTTAACTGTTTTGTTTTCTTTGTTACAAGAAATAATTTTCTAAGAGGAGACATATTTTGGGTAAGCATAAAAACAAAAATAGTTTAAAAAATAAAAATAGCGAGTTGGATATAGAAAACACCTGGAAATGCAAATATAGAAATGCAAATACAGCCAGAAATATGCAAATCATTTAATCCTGTCTGAGTTCCCAGTGCAAATCATTTCCATTCTCACTGGTGGATAAGATCATTGCTTAGTGGGTTTCCAAGTAAATGAAATGCCACCCATTGAATCACTAACGGCTCTTCTTTAGCTTCTGCCAAGAGAAACATGAAACACCTGTCACTAGTCCACCAAACACAAACCATTCATTTAAATTTGGTCCCTAGACAAATGGATGCAATGTGTGTAGAAATGTTGTAATGTCTGATTAAAAACCATGGATTGTAGGAAGATATGACCAAAGACTAAAATTTCCTACTGGGGAATATCATTGTATTGTACTTCCCTCCCCAAATCACTGGGGATTCTAACATCAGGAAAAACTAGACAAGCATGGTGATAATCACTATCACGATAGTAACTTGCATTTATAAAATTTTTTACAGTTACATAGTCCTAATGGGTATAATGCAGGGTAGTTTCAGGTGTTCAGGGAAGACTAGTACCTTTGGTGTGAGGGGTTGCTAAGCCCCTTTTAGGACTATTTCCTTCCTTTGATGTCCTTTTACCATCCAACTTTCACTTGTGGCTCCAAGAAGCTTTAGCATACATAATGGCCATGCTCCAGCAAACAATCACAGCAAGAGCTAGACTAGACTGAATGTTACTAATTGGCCTAAAACCCATGGGTGAGGTAGGGGGGTATCTACTGCAAGCATGTGAAGACTTCCCTTGGTTGAGGGGGCTGATGAGAACAATTTGCTCCAATGGACATGGAACAGATGATTTGGAGTGCTTGGAGCTTGGTAAAGCACCAAAGAAGCCAACGATATCCATTGCAACCTCAGCCTCTTTATGACCAATAGTCCTAACTTTCATCTTGCTATTGGGCTTCAATGATTCTTGAAGAGAGAGTGAAGCTGATGACTTCATGCAATTCTGCCTCACTTAGACCCAATTTATATGTGAGTCAAAATACATCACCAGTAATATCATTTTCATTTTCTTCAAATATGAGGGACAACAACAAACCTTTTGGGATCTAGACAGATGGAATAAAAACGAAAGTGATCTTTTTTTTTTTCTCCTTGCCTCTGGTACTCCATCTAGTTTTGAATTGGTGTGTGTGTGTGTGTGTGTGTGTGTGTGTGTGTGTGTGTGTGTGTATGTGTGTGTGAGCATCAGAATGATCCTATTTGTTAATAAAATTTTATTCCAAATGAGAGAACCAACTTGATGTGGCTCTAAAGTTCATTTCTAAATTGCCTATCTCCTTTTTCGTGCTCTGGTTCAAATCTACCCCAGTTTCCACCATCTTTCTTGCAATATTAAAAAAAAGATTAGAGTGTGCAAAACATGGATATTATAGACATTTACCATGTAGAAATACATCAGCATATAATCTTCCCTTAATTGTCCTTCCTATTCTAGTCATCACTTCCAACAGTTTTGCAGCAATGATTTCAGAGAGTGGTTTTAAACTAAAATCTTCTTTTACTCTAAAGCCTGCCTTCTTCACGTATTCTAAGATATCATTTGCCTTTACTTAGGAATCATTTCATGAATTTTTGTTTTCATATTAAATATTTTAGGAACAAAAATTATGACATGAATTGAGGTATACATTGTTCAAATTATTTTCTAGAGGTCATAGTAGCCACCCTTTATCTTGATAATTATTTTTTACTAAGTAAAAACACAGCATGTTATTCACAAAACATAATAATAGATGGGCAAAAACTTGACATGTCTTTGATGTCTGATATTGCATTAGTAGTTTTAGAATTGGAGGTGGGATGACAAGATTTGTCAAGGTAAAAGGACTACAGATGTAATAAAACATAAGTAGAAAGAGATAATTTTAGGCAAATACTTCAAACTCTAGTCAACCACAGAATTACCTGGGGAGCCAGGGATAAGATGTCTTTAACTGCCAGAAAGTTCATTATTAGGAAAGCTTATAAGATCCCATTTCTCTTTGTACTCAATCTCTTCACTGTCCTGTACCTTTCTGATTGAAGGATGGGGCCATGGACTCCAAAACCTCCTTTTTAGGAAAGAGCTCTGTTCAGATAATCTCATCACTTTTCACTTGGCTACATTAATTTGTGACCTCTCTGGCTTCTCCCCACAGACACCCACTTTTCAACTTCATTTAATATTGTCTTCCTCCATTAGATTGAAAATTCTTTTATGGGAGTTATTTGGATGTTCAGTACTCAGCACAATGACTGATACATAGTAGGTGCTTAATAAATATTTATTGACTATTAACAGAAATTTAAAATGCAAGTGTTGGGCCTCCTCTTTGTGTTCTAGAGGAGACATGGTCATAAATATTCATTCCTTTGAGGAGACATTATATACACCTAAGACTGTTTTGCTTCTTGTCTCCTAGGAAGCATAATTTCTGTCCCATTTCTCTGGTACCTCTCAAGCCTTATTACTGACAATGTTTGTGCTTTAAAAAAACATTCCTTGTTCATTTAATGGATGCTGCTGTTCATATCTGAGGCAAATTCTGCCTTAAATAAGCTCCTGTTATTTCTATGTGCTTGCTCATTTAAGAAATTTTAGAACCAAGTGTTTGAAACTCAAAATGGACCAAATGAGATGGTACGTGTGAGGGGTCTAAAAAAACATAAAATATTTTGCAAGTGTGAGGAATAATGACAGTTTTTTCTTGTTTTTATACTTATTGTTAGCATTATCTAGTAGTAGCAGCAGTAACAGAAATAGTAGTAGTAAGAACAATAGCTAATAAAAATAATACACTTCTTTTACGTATTGATTTATCTCTTGAAAAATATGACCTGTACTCTTCATATCACCAAACTGATGACTATCATATCCTGCTTGAATTTTCTCCTCACTTGAAGAAAGGGTTGTAAAAGTAGAATAAGTTCAGTGAATTTAAAACTCAGAAGAAATCTGAGTCAGAATCCTGATTCTGATACCTATTCAAGGTAACAGTGGATAAATTTTCTCTGGGACTGCTTTGAACTTTGTTTTCCCTGCCTGTGAAATGAGGATAACACTTAAAATTCATAAGAGGCAGTATTTTAAAAAAATTTAAATTAATGCATTTACCAGTCAAGACTTCTTAATCTGGTCAGTTGTATCTCTTCACAATCCAAATGAAGCTTCCTCTCCTCTGACACAAGTTTATATATTTCCCTGGTGAGCTCATCACTCAATTATTCCCCTGGATAACGCAAAACATGACTGATGAATAAATAGACACTGAGGAGGTAGACTTATAGATCTCAACTCCCCTTTATTTGTTTTTCATCAAAAGAGGGGTATGTCTTTGGTGGGAGCCAGAAGACACCAGCACATTCTGCAATGTGGCCAGACCACTGTACTTTAAGTTGGTTCAACATGGTTGCTCAAATCACCCATTTCTTTGATAAGTTGTACATATTATCATATACCATATATTTCCACATTCAGCACATTATTGCTTACCCTAGAGAAAAATTCATGGAGGAAATAAAGTAAATAATGACAGATTTCACTTTGTATCTGGACTATGTTCCTTTATGGCAATGGATATCTTTCATCATGAGTTTCTTGTTGTATCTGTTTCTGTGTGCCATATCCTCCTGGTTCTTTACACTTGATTTTTCATCATTTCATATAAGTCTTTTCAGGTTTTTTTTAATCATCTTGCTTGTCATCTCTTATCACACAATACTATTCCATTACAAATATACACCATGACTTTTTCAACCATTCCACAATTGATGGTAATCTCTTCAGTTTCTGAATCTTCGTCATTATAAAAAAGAACTGCTACAAATATTTTTGTTCAGGTAGATTCTTTTTCCTTAGCTTTAATCTCTTTGGGATACAAACCTAGCAGTGGTATTACTGGATCAATTGGTATGAATAATTTTATGGCCATTTGGGAATGGTTCTAGATTGCTCGTCAGAATGGTTATATCAGTTCAAAGTTCCACCAGCAGTGTATTAGTAGTATAATTTTTCTATATCTTCACCTTTACCATTTTCCTTTCTTTGGCCATGTTAGCCAGTCTCATGGGTATGAGATGCTTTAATTTGAATTTCTCTAATGCATAGTAATTTGGATCAGCCCACAGGTTTTTAGGGTTCACCATGTCTGGTTAGTCCTGCCTTTAATATTTTTATCCTTAACAAAGACAAAAGATACTCCTCATAAATGGGTTCATTTTCATAGCCTGAGGGAGAAGCTGGATGTAGCCACAACTTAGATTCAGACTGATCTTGTTGGAGGAGGGCAGAGGATTGACTTAAAGGAAATTTATTTCACACAAACAAATATCACAATTAAATATTAATTTCCAGAATAACAATATTTATCCTGCACTAATGTCATGCATTTGTTGTGAGAAAAATCACTTCTGGAAGTCATATTATTTAAATATAAATTATTAACATTCCTCTAATAGAATGTGAGCTTTTATTTAGAGCAGAAATTTTTTTGATTGGGCCTTTGGATTCTAAGTGCCTATCAAAGTGCATTGCACATAGTAGGCACTTAAAGTATATTTTTAAAATTTGGATTTTACTTTTTATTTTATTCTACTACTTGCTAGTTTTGTGATGTTGGGCAAACATTTTAATCATCACCACGTATCTCGTATCTCGGTTGTATTTTTTCAAATCTCTGAAAGAGGAATAATAATTTGTGAACTATGCACTTTTCATGGTAATTGTAAAGATAGAATGTAATAGTATATAGAGGAATTGTAACTATAAAGTGCTACATAAATGTAAGCTACTATTAAAATAATAAATGGTTTCCAGCTGGTAAGAGGAATCTAAATATATTTATCTTAATCTAAGGTGTCATGCTGCATACAAATTGTACTTTGGATTATATCTAGTGTAGAAACATTTAGGGTTGTGTGATTGTTTAATATTAACTATTTGTTCAGTTCATGAAATACTTATTAAGAATTGACATGCACATGATACTGTGATATGTGCTAATAATACAAACATGAAAATGGCCGGGTATCTGTATTCAGCAAATGTATAGTTTAAGAGGAGAAA
The DNA here is from genome assembly GCF_016433145.1 of Gracilinanus agilis. Lineage (NCBI taxonomy): Eukaryota > Metazoa > Chordata > Mammalia > Didelphimorphia > Didelphidae > Gracilinanus > Gracilinanus agilis. The sequence goes on along the minus strand of NC_058130.1, from coordinate 438,070,683 downwards.
AAAGTACATAAGTATAATGAATGAATAAGTAAGAAAAAAAACAACTTTAAGTTCTTATTTTGCACAAAGCAGATGTACTAAGGCACCAATACAAATAGAAAAATGAGGCAATCTCCTCCTTTAATTCTAAAGAAGAAATCAATGTATTCATGTTTCATTTGTCAGTCAGACTGTCTCATGGTCCTTTGGATGTTGGCTCCAAAGCATATACAGTGGTACCTTTACTCACGAGTTCAACTGGTTCCATGGCCAAGCTCGTAACTCAATTTGCTCATGTGTCAAACTGAATTTCCCAATTTAGATGAATGGAAATGCAATTAATCTGTTCCAGCCCCAAAAAACCACATGAATTTTTTGTTTTATATGTTTTTATTTGCTGATTTAACATAACTTACTCTCTACACATGTAATGAATGCTACATTTAAATGCAAAATTGACCTTACACATAACTTATGAAGTGTAATTTTATTGCTAAACTTAATTGCTGTTTTTTTAACCTTACTTAATTGTCATCATTTTCTTCATTAAATTTTTACTGCTTTGTCAAACTTTCCTCAATTTCACTTAGAGGCCATTTCAACAAAAACCTTTCCAAGGAAGTTTGTTTCTTCCTCCCTTTCATAATGTTTCACTAATAAATATGCGAAACAAGTGTCATCACACAGCTCCTATGCATGACCTGTTGCAATTTTTTCTGGGTGTGTCTTTTCAATAAACTATTTAATTTTTTCCCTAAATCCTCAATCTTTCCTTAATATAGCTTGTACTGATTATCTCATCTTCCTCCCCACTAATTTCCTGCAAAATCTCCATATGCTGCTGCTGCTGTAATTCCTTCAATTCCTCAGCTGTCAGTTTCTCTCTGTGCTTCTTGATGAGGTCATCAACATCAAGCAAAAGCAATTCAATGCAGATGCTCTCAGGGCCAGATAAACACTGAAATAAATGAAATAACTTCCTATAACTTGTGAAATCGAATGTTCATTAGGCTATCTAGTGGAGGGTGGTGGAACCTTGTGATTCAAATGTCTGCTTGTGACTTAAAGCAAAAAACCCCAATCTTAATTACGCCTTTCTCAAATAGTTTGTGACTTAAGGAGCTTGTGTATCAAAGTAGCACTTTAATATTTCCACTGAGAAAATCACATTAGAATTTGCTGTTAAAGCATTTGATAATTCTAAGGACTTTGAAGGGAAGACCAGTAGAAATAGCTTTTAGGCTGCATTTCCCCAAGGTTTGTTTAGCCTAGAGGTACTATATTCCAAAGGCTTTGGGGTTCAACATCCTATAATTTGTCCATCAGAGTCTGAAAGGAGACAATGGTCAAGGTAGTGGTGGTGAACTGACTTGCCTGACAGATGCTGCCTTCTGACTCTCAGGGTGACTTGTTACAGGATAGAATGTGATCAGGGAAAAGAGAAGATAAGAAAAGATGCACTAGGAAAACATAGGTAGGGAACTAAATGGAAAATGAATTTTTATTTTCTTTCCTAATATTTTCCATTATTTTGGAGCCAGAATAAGTATACAAATTAACTAGATTTCAAGTCTTCTATGACTTTTTCACTAAGCAAAGCCTCATAAAATCCTAATATTTTTGGAGAACTTGGCCTATGGAATCTTAAAATTGCAAAAGATTTCAAAGCTCCTCTATCCAATCTATTTGATTAAGAACCCTTTCTATAATTTCCTAATAAGTGGTTATCCACTCACTGTTTGAAGATTTCCAATGCCATGAGACTTACTATTTTCCAAAGATGCCTACTCAAATATTGGACAGTTCAAGTTGTCAGGAAAATGTTCCTCCTTTTGAGCCAAAATCATATCTTTTTTTTATTTGGGGAGCTAGAGCTTCTATTCCCTCCACCAAGCCTCATGCCTTATAAAGCAAATCTAAGCATCAATTAGGAAAGTCATCCAAATACTCCAAAGCAGTTTTTTGATAGTAAATAACTACTAAGCAACTAGATCTGTACAGAAGAGATAAAATCCTCCTTCATCTCCAAAAGGGAACCTGTAGTTGTGTTGCTATGATAAAATGAGGGAAGAGATTATAGTGAGTTGAAAGGACATATACATTTCTAATTATTTTAACAGCAAACTACCTTTGATGCAATGTATTAATTGTGTCACTGACTTCAGCAACTGAAGCATCCTTCAAATATATCCTTGCTATGAACTGAATTCTTGTCAGCATAACTTTGAATGTCTCTTTTATGTTTGTTACATTTTCTAATAGTGACATCTTTAATCTATTAAATCAGAGTTTCTAAAATACATAGTTTTTCTTTTTTCATCATAAATTCTTTTGGCAATGTAGTTCAGCCAACAAACCTTGTTTAAAAATGTCTTCAAAAGCATTAAAATAAAATATGTAGAATTAAAACATACACCAATTATTTTGAAATATAATTTTCATTTTTTCTAATCACTAATTTAATTATATTTGGCTTCCACTGAGACCAACTTCAGTCACCCTCTTTGATGTATAGTTTAGTTTATCCAAAAAGAATCACTTGAGGAATTTAGTAATTTTTTTCTAATGAAATTTGAAACTTGGGTTTTTATTTTCTTTTAATTTCCTTGTTTAATTCTGAAGTTATTTGTTATAAAAGACAAATAAATGGGAAAACAAATATATCTGATATTATTTTTAGAAAGATATAAGTAATTAAAAATGAAGGAATGCTGAACTTCTAACTTTTCACAGTATTGTAAGCTATGACAGACGTCAAAATTAGTAGTGACAGAAGAAAAATTGCTGAAACTTAAATAGTTTTAGATATGCCTGTAATAAAAATATGGTATATAATTCTTATGATTGAAGATTATTTCACATAATATACATATACTTTCATTTTCTCCTTTTTCACTTTTTGCAATACTGGCTAAAAGATTTGGAATAGCAATATAGGAAATTTTAAAAATTCAAGAATTGAGGAAGAAATCAAATATAAAATTAGAATTACAAGTGATGTTAGGCCCATTTCCATTCACCACTTTTTGGTGATGAAGAAGAATCTTAGAATATAGTAAAACTATTATTTATTGCAAATAGTTGCAGAAAAAAGACTGACTGATTAACTACTTAAAGATAGAATATTTTCTTTCTTAATATACATATATATATATATACATATATATATATAGTGGATTTTATTTGTTTGGTGCTTGAGAAGACATACCATTTTTCTTAATCTTTCTGTTAGCATCTCTGGAGTTTTATTGATGTATAATGCTGTTAACTGGACATAAAATTATCTCTACATTGATAACTTATCTAGACAGATAACTTAGAACCTGAGTAACATAGATCTTCACCAATCCTATGGAAATGTAGTTAGCCATAGAACTGAGCAGAGATTTTAAGTGATTCATAGTTGATGATCATTAAAATTTGGTTGTCATATAAACTATTAACATGGTTCTATTCATTTCACTCTGTATTATTCATACATCTTTCCAAGTATCTCTAAATTTATTCCTTTACCTTCATATATAATATTTATCGTCACCACTCCTTAATAATGTACATTATTTCAGTTACCAATTCATTGCTACTACAAATAGAATGGCTAAAGATATTATTTTATATAAGCCCATTTTTTCTTTTCTCATCTCTTTGGTATATAGCTCTAATGATATCACTAGGTTAAAGGGTATGCACAGTTTAATTGCTTATTTGAACTTAGCTCCAAAATGCTTTCTAGAATCTCTGGACCAAATCATTAGTCTATCACTTATTCGTTAATGTTCCTGTTACTTTGCAACATTTTAAAAATAGTTTTTGATCACTTAGTAGGTATACAGAGGAAATTCAGAGTTGATTATATTTAAGTAGCAGTGAATTTGAACATTTCTTTGTTTTTTACTCCTTCCAATATTGGTATTTTCCACTGGAGTTACTTTTTCATGTCCATTGACTATTAAATATAAGAATTTATATTAATTATATTAAATTCATCACATATGTTAAGAATATGTCAAAGTATGCATGTACACATAATATATGTGAATGATTGTGTGTGTGTCTGTATACATAAATAAGAAGTGAGACCTTGGGTAGAAAAATGTTCTACAAATCATTTAATTTATTTTTTCTCTTAAACTATCCTCTAATGTCTGGAGTATTTTTAATTTGTACAAAGATTTTCAAATTTTTCTCTGAAAATACCCCAATTTATATTTTATGATAATCTCTATTGGTTATTGCCAGGAACTCTTCCTCTATTCGTAGATCTGTAAGGAAATTTCTTTTTCTTCCTTTGATTTGTTTATCATTTGACTATTTAAATCTGCCATTCAACCATTTGGAATTAATCTTGAAATACGAACTTTTTTGTTATATTATATATTATGATATATTAGGTATTTATAAAGCTGTGTTTATACAAAGTCTAGACAGCTAACTATTGGGGAGATTGTACTGGGGATATTAATTTGAGTTTAGGTTGTATTACATAACTTATAGTAGCTTACAATACAAATTCTGTGATTAAATGTAATTTTAAAAAAATCTGGTATTAAAGATAGGAATGGGGACATAGCTATCTCTAAAACTGACAAAAAAAGAAGATACAAGAATATACAGGCAAAGATATGTAGATATGAAGATAAGGGCAAATAAAGGAATTCACTGACAGCAGGTTGCTTCAATCTTTTCAGTAATATAAGCAAAATTATTTATATGGAATGTGTCTAATATTTTAAATGGTCAGGTTAATATTTTAAAATATTTTTAGAATTGAAGGCTAAATAGGAACAGACTTTGTGAATTTGCTAAGTAGTCTGAAACTTTGAATATTATCTATTTTGTGGGTTTTTTAGCCACAAATTTGTACAAAAAAGGAAATAATGTCTGCTTCTCCATATGTGCCTTAATCAAATGTGTTTAATGTATATAGCAAACATGAGAATCTATCAAGATGCCTATTTTCCTACATAAAAATATAAATTTTAATTAAAAAACTACAAAAATTCCATACAGATATTAAAAATACAAGCCAGTCTAAGGACCATCACTACTTTCTCTGTAGAAAGGTTTGGATAAGAATAATCCTAATTAAAAATTCCACTGTATACCTATTAAGTGATCAAAGACTATTTTTTAATGTTGCAAAAATTTAATTTAAAATTTAAAAAAGTAATTGCTGCTATTCTCTAAAGATCAAGAAAAATACTTTTAAAAGAAGAGGAAGTTTGGGGAATAGTTATACCTACATTTGCAACTGCTTAAAATTTCACTTTAAAATGCTTCAGAAGTTTTATATTTCATTTAATTTATTTCTCTTAAAACTCCATTAAAATGCAGATTGTCTGCTGCAGAACACTAAACAGCACATACTGTATTCGAGTGTCCTTTGCCTTTGTGAAATATCACACATAATCAAATCTTTGGGTAAATGAGTTGAAAAATCTGCAGAAGAAATAAATACTTTGACAGATCAACTGCAGCAAGACAATCCTTAGGTCCTGGAGGAAAAGGATAAGCCAAGTTAAAGACTATTGCTGTTAAAAACAAAAAGATAAGAATTCACAAAAAGTACACAAAATGTAGCCGAATTTATCAAAGAGACCCCAAGCAAACCCTGAAAACTAATGACGAATAACTTTCATATTCAGTTAGCTTGGTTCTGACAAAAGCAGAATGTGACAGTGACAAAGATAGGAATAAAACTCTTCTGAGGAAATTAAATATAGACAAAATCAGAGAAAACTGGTGCTGAGTGAAAAGTCAAGGTGAAAGCCATCAGATCTTTCCCATTATATGTGTAATATGTATGCATGTATGTATATTTTTAAAACTCTTACCTTCCATCTTATAATCAATACTAAGTAGTGGTTCCAAGGCATGAGAGCAGTAAAAGCTAGGCAGTTAGGATTTCGTGATTTGCCCAGGGTCACATACCTGGGAAGTCTGAGTCTAGTTCACTGTTTAATATTAAAGGATGCTAAGCTTCTAACAAGATTTGGCTTTCCCTCAAAATTCAAAGAACCACAAAATTAGAGGAACTAAGAGGCTGACTCATATCTGAATCTTTTAAAGATATCCAACCATGAGACATTCATCCTCTGCTCAAGAGCCTATGACAGGGAACACACTACCACCAGAAGCAAGTTATTTAATTTTTTGATTGCTATACTATATTACTAAAAATGTAAATCTTTGTCTTATTTTTTCTTCTTAAAATTATCTGTGATACATTTAATTGATAAACTAGAAGCTAGGCACCATGATAAGTGCAGGGGATATAAATACAAAAATGAAACACTTCATGCCCTTAAAGAGTTTTCATTTTATGGGTGAGAAAATATGTATAGATTTTAATAAATACATATAGCTATATCTACACCTATTGATCTTTACATACATATATGGTATAGAGAATCAATACAAGTTGTATTTGCAGGGAGAAATCAATTTCAATTCAATAAACATTTATTAAGCATCTACAATGTACTGTGCTTAGCACTGAAAATAAAATATGAAAAAGAAAAACAGTCTCTACCCTGTCAGAGCTTAAAATTATATAAAAATTTTTTATCATCGGCTCCAAATTCTCTCCTTCTCTCCAACCCTCCCCTACCCATTGAGGAGTTAAACAATTGTTACTCATTATACATGAAAAGCTATCCAAAATATATTTCCATTTAAGTTGCGTTGTAAAACAAAAGGCAAGAAAAAATAAATTTAAAATTCTGCTTTAATCTAGACTCAGACTTCATAAGTTCTTTCTCTAGAAGTGGTTAGCATTTTCCCCTTTGGAATTGTCATGGATAATTGTATTGATTAGAGTAGCTAAAGTCTTTTATAATAAATTATTGTTATAATATTATTCATACCATTTATAAAGTTTTCATCATTCTGTCCACTTCACTTTGCATCAGTTCATATTGATTATATCACATTTATCTGAAATCATCCTGGTTGTCATTTCTTATAGTAAAATAATATTCTATCACAAACATATATTGTGACTTGTTTAGTCATTCCCTAATTGATATGCATGCCCTAGATCTCTAATTATTTATCATTACAAAAGGAACTGCTATAATTTTTTGTACATATAGATTTTTCATTTTTCTTTAATCTCTTTGGGATATAGACCTAGTAGCAATATTACTCTATCTAGAGGTATGCATAGTTTTTTGGCTTTGTTTTTGTTTTGTTCTTCAGAACTGTTGGAGCAGTTCACAACTCTACTGCCAGTGCATTAATGTACCTATTTTCCCACCTCCCCTCTAGCATTTGTCATTTTCCTGATCTATCATATTAGCTAATCTAGTAAGTATGAGGTGATGCCTCAGAGTTGTTTTAATGTGCATTGTTCAAGTTATTAGTGATTTAGAGCATTTTTCCTCAAATGATTATTGATTGTTTTGATTTTCTTGAAAATTATTTTTTCATATCTTTGGAACACCATAATATGATTTAGGCCCCTATATAGTTATAAATAAGGCTTTTAACAGAAAAACAAAACTTCTTATGAAATTTCCCATAGTTTCCTATTTTTCTTTTTAAAATTTTTCATGTCTATAAAATTTTTAATAATTTCCATTTTCTCTCCCTTCTTCCCATTCTGACTCTTGAAGATAACAGTAACATATATATATATATATGTATGTATGTATGTATGTATGTATGTATAGACAGACAAAACAAAAAAACAGAGTTTAGCAGGAATCTGTCTAATCTGGCATAGAGTTTTGTTTTGTCTGTGAAAACCTTTTTTAATTTCAGGTATCAAAATTATCTATTTTAATTCCCAAGATCCCCTCTGTTGCTTATTTGGTCATAACCTGTTCCCTTGGCTCCAGATATGACTGGCAATTTTTGCCAGACTCCCCTTATTTACTTAGTATTTCACCCTTTACATCTAAATCACTTTTCCATTTTAACTTTATTTTGGTACATGTTGTGAGATGTTTTCCTATGCCTAGTTTCTGCCAAATTGCTTTCCAGTCTTCTCAACAATTCTCAAATCTTTACTTTTAGAAGGGATAAGAGATTGAGGAAGGCGGGAAGGTACTAAGAACCCTAGGCTGAATTTGCAATATGGGGGTAGTGAGGTAATCAAGTGGATAGAGAACCTGGCATAGAGTTAAGAAGTCTCATATTCCCGAGTTCAAATCTGGCTTCAGACATTTACTAGTTGTGTGACATAGGACAAGTCATTGAATCTTGTCTGCCTCAGTTTTTTTACCTGCAAAATGAGTTGGTGAAGGAAATGGAAAACTACTTCAGTATCTTTCCCAAGAAAACCCCAAACAAGGTTATGAAGAGCAGGACAAAAAAATTGAGACTCAAGATGATAAGCTCATCCTAGAAGGGCCATCTTTTTCAATGGAGTTGAAAGGAAGGCAATAACTCCTAGGGGGTATGAAGGAAAGGTCTTATATTTTTTAAAAAAGGTATGTAAGCTAAATTGTGAATGAAACTAAAGATTCTGAGAATTTGAGATGATGAAAGAATACATTCTAGGCATGGGGCACATTTTATGAAGAGAAGAAGAAATGGGAGATTGAATCCCATACAAGGACAATCAAAAAGAAAGGGGAGAATATATAATGAATATAGAAATAAAGATTGTGGTCAGATCAAAAAATAGTTTTATTGTTAAGAGACAATTTAATTAAATTTAGAGGTAATAGACAACCATCCTAATTTTGTGAGCATGGGACTAATATTGTTCAGGCCTTTCTTTAAAAAAAAAAGAAAAAAAGAATTAAAAAAAAAGAATATATTTTTGATAGCTAGATAGGTTTGAGAGACAAGAGAGTTGAGAGTTGAGGTAAGTAGACCAATTAGGAGACTACCATAATATCCTAGGAGGTAAATTATGAGAACATGTACTAAGGTGGTGCTGTTAGGAGAAGGGAGAATATTGAAGATTCAAAAGATGAAGGGAGAGTTAAAAAATCAACAAGATTTGACAATGAATGATATCTGGAGTGAGGGAGAGTGAAGAGTTGAGGATGAATGTGAGTTTGAGAATGTGGGTGACTGGAAAAATTATGGGTCCTAGAAAAAATAAGGAAGATAATAAGATGAGTTCTATTTTGGACATGTTAAATATGAGATGCTTATGAGGCATCCAGTAGGAAACAGTCAATTGAAAACCAGTGATTTGACAATGAATCTTAGGAGATAGAGTTGGGACAGATATAAAGACTTGGTAGTCGTCTGGATGGAGAAAATAATTTAAAATTATGTGAATTGACTAACAAAAGACAATGTAGAAAAAGAAAAGATAGGCTGATACTCAAACATGGAGTATACTCGTAGAGTAAAAACTATTGATCATCATTCAGCAAAGGAGAATGAGGAACATTCACAGAAAGCGAATCACAACCAACACAGATCAGTGTCATGAAAACCCAGAGAAGAGAGTGTTGGTGGAGTTGTGAACTGATCCAACCACTCTGGAGGACAGTTTGGACAAGCTGAACTGGGTCAAATTTCTTTATAAACAGATTTTAAGGAGCTCATTATTCAGCTACTTCCTTGAACATCCCAAGAAATCTTTAATTGGTAATAGCTAATTAAGAGGTGGTCCGTCAACCTATCCACCTCTCCCCATACCCATATTTGGACAGGTCACATACCCAGAGAAGACCCTTGTTCCCTTTATTTATTAATCAAATTCTGCTTAAAAATGAAGATATCCTTTGGGATTCCCAAAAACAAAGAAAATGCAAAAAGCAACAACTGGATGATATCTCTGACTCAAATCACACACAGTAATTTTCCCTACTATTAATGTATCAAAAAGGTCCCTGAAAAATATGTTTTCACAGTTTTAAGTCTGGTACTGATAGACCACCTTCCTTCATACTTTTTTCATTAATCGCCTTAGTATTTTTGACCTTTTGTTATTCCAGATGAATTTTGTTGCTATTTTTTCTAATTCTATAAAATATTTCTAATAATTTCCTTTTTGTTCATCTGGGCAATGTATATTTTTATAAATATTCACTCATTTCGCTTATATCATCAGTTTTATGGACAATAACCAGGTCAAATAATTCCTAATAATTTCTTTATTTTCATCTTCATTGGTTAACATTTTACCCTTTTATTTTTGATACTGCTAATTTGCTTTTCTTCTTTTATTTATAAATTAAATCAACAAATGGTTTAACATTTTTGTTGTATTATAATAAATTCAATTCCTTGCATTTAGTAGTTAAAAATTTGTAGCTTTCAATTTTATTAATCTCTCTTTTGATTTTCATGACTTGGGATTTTTGACTTGTTCTATTTTTAGGTTTTTAAACTTACCTTCTTAATGGATTTGTTCTTTCTTCTTTTTTAGTGATTTAGCATTTAGAGATATAAAATTTTTCCCAAGTATTCTTTGAACTGTTTTCCAGAAAGCTTCATATGTTGTCTCATTATTCTTGTTATTTTAATGAAATTATTTATTGTTTCTATGATCTGTTCTTTGATCCACTCATTCTCTACAATTAGATTATTAAGTTTCCAATTAATTTTTACTTTAGTTGAAGCATAGTACCTTCTGCTCCAGCTTCTTACTCTGTGTGTGTGTGTGTGTGTGTGTGTGTGTGTGTGTGTGTGTTTGAGTTCTGTTTTAAGTGTATCTTGTAGATAGCCTATTATGGGGTTCTCTCTCATTTTTCATTTTATGGGCAAGTTCATCCCATTCACATTCATAGTTATAATTGCTAACTATGTGATTCTCTCCATCTTATTTTCCCCATTTATCCTTCTCTTTCCTTTCAGCCTTTCCCTGTTTATAGATACTTTGTTTTAGATAACTGACTCCTAAGTTCACTGTCCTTTCTGTTCATCTTCCTCCCAACCCCCTTATTCCCTCTATACTCCAAATTCCTCATATGACAAAATAAAGTAGGTTTCTATAACCAAGTGTGAGTGTTATTCCCACATGGAACTAGCTCTGATACAAGTAAGTTTTAATCATAACCACTCACACCCAACTTCTGTAAAGTATTTGCCACTTGTGCTCATGAGGAGATAGTTTGACTTTTCTTTCTTTCCTTTTCTGTTTTCCCTATGTGTTCTTCTTTTCCATCCCTTTAAAAATATCAGCCCACCTTATTTAGCTTCCTTCCTTTTTTTTGTGTAATCCTTTTCATTGTTCTAATAGTGAAAGAGTTCTTATGTATCTTAGGTACTTTAGGTATCTTGCATACTTTAAGTACCTTGCCTTTCTCAAGAACCATTGATACCTTAATTATTTAAATTATCATCTTCCCAGGTATTGATGTACTTAGTTCAATGTTATCAAAAACCCTTACATTTTTACTTTACCTTTTCATGCTTCTCTTGAGTATCAAATTTATCACTCAAATTTTCTTTTTATTCTTATTATTCAGGGAAGTCTGAAATTACTCTTTTTCATTAAACATCTATTTTTTTTTCCCTTGGAGGATTATGGTTAGTTTTTTGGGGTATGTAATTCTAGCTTGTAGTCCTTGATCCTTTACTTTTTGTAATACCATAGTTTATGTAGAAGCTACTAGATCCTGACTGTGGCTTCTTGATATTTGAATTCTTTCCTTCTGGCAGCTTTTAGTACTTTTTCTTAACCTCTGAGTCCTGGAATTTGGCTACAATAGTCTTGAGTGTATTTTATTTTGAGTCTCTTTCTGGAGATCATCAGTGGATTCCATTTCTATTTTTCCCTCTTGTTTGAGGCTATCAGGGCAATTTTACCTGATTATTTTTTGTAATGTGGTTTTCAGGCTCTACTTTTCACAATAGCTTTCTGGAATTCCATGATTCTTAGATGATTACCCGGTTGATTTTTTTTTTCAGTGAATTTTTTATAATTTCTTCTATTTTCCCCCCTTTGCATTTTGTTTTATTATTTCCTTCTGCCTTATGTTTCTATTTGTCCAATTCTAATTTTTAGGAATTTATTTTCTTCTATGAGTTTTTGTTTCCTTTTCCATTTGGCTAATTCCATTCTCTAAAGAGCTATTTTCTTCAGAAAGTTTTTTTTTTTTTACTTTCATTTGGTTGACTATTCCTTAAATTTCTTCAGTGAATTTTCCCCATTTGTTGATGTTTTCTGTCAATTCTTGTATTATTTGGTTTCCTTCCAGCTATTATTTTGAGACCTGACATACTTTCACACTTTCTTTTGGGGCTTCCCATATTTCCTTCTTGGCATTGTTTTCCTCTACTGAGTTCATAGTTTGGTTGTCCTTTTCACTGGGATAATTTTCTAATTCTTTTATCTTTTGTTCATTTTTAGAGTTGTCTCCATTTCTTCCCTATTATCCCCCATCCCCCATGACCATATGTATCTATTGAGGTTCTTCTCTGTTCCTGGTAGAGTACTCTTCTCTGGTACTTAGGGTACGACTGGCTACCTTTGCTCCTCATGTTGTGTCTGTCAAAGAGGTGGCACTGCTGGCTTACTCTGGGAAGGTTTGTAGCTGTTTTGTCTAGCTGCATTCAAAACCCTGTGCTGCCATTTCCCCCTTTGTTCTATGGGCTGGTCTGGGTCCCACTTCATTGTATCTCTTCCTCCCTACAAATGGTCTGGGCTGGGTAGGATGCAAACCTTGGGCTCCTCTGCCCTAGGTACTCAGTTACCAAATGGGAGTGAGTAGATTACTCCACTGTAAATCCAGTTCTCCTTTTCTGCTCCCTTTTACAACCAGGGTTCTGATATCACATGAGAGTTTGTTGGTTTTCTGCCTCCTCTACATGTGTGAAATGGCTCCAGCTGAGTTTGTTCCTATTCTACAGCTTTGTTGTCTCTGACAGTCATAGGTTACTTCAAGATTTGCCAGTTTTCACAGATGTAGTGATACCTAGACTACTCTATCCTTTTAACCCAGTGAGTCTTTCTTCCAGCTTTCCTTTGTTTTGAGGTGATTTATTTTCTTTTTTGGGGTGCGTGGAGTGATCAGAGGAGTGGAACATTCTTTACTCTGCAGTCTTAGCTCCCAACATGCCTTTCCAATTAATTTTTAACCTGTACTGCTAAAACTCTTACCGACAATCATTTTTATTGCATTATAGCTGGAAAAATGTACATTTAATGTTTCTTTTTTTTGTATTTGTTCATGAGATTTTTATGGTCTAAATATAGTCAAATTTTGTAAAGGTACAGTTGATAAAAAAGAAAAACTATATCTAGGCCATTCCAATTCAATTTTCTCCAGAGGTTTATCACACCTAACTTTTAATAATTCTACTACTCTATTTAACTTCTTTATTATTTTGTGGCTGTATTTATCTAGCTCTACATAGGAGAGTTGAGGTCCTTCACTAGTAGTTTTGCTTTCTCTATTCTGTTATAACTCATTTACTTTTCTTTGGAGATGAGATGCTATGCCATATGATGCATATATGTCTAGTATTGATACTACAACATTATGATATATTTTAGTAAAATATATTTTATCAGATCTTCTCTTTAATTATGTGTATTTTTGCTATAGCTTTTTTGGGGGGTTATTGATTAATTCCACTTCCTTTTTTACTTCAGCTGAAGTATAACTGATTCAGTTCTGCACTCATTTTAAATTCTTTTTGTGTGTCTATTTTAAATGTATTTTTTTTAGTAAATAACGTATTAGGTTCTGATTTATAATCCATCCTGCTATTTACTTCTATATCCCAAGTAATGTGCTAAGTGTGTTGGCATTATCCTCTATGATTTGTCAGAAGGTGAGAGAAGACAATAAAATGCAACATCTTATGCAGTGGCAAATTTCCTCTCCATATTCTTTTCTCTATAGTTTTTTATGAACTTGCCATTTCTTAGTTCTCCTTCTAAATTCATAGGCTCCTTTACAGATTCCTTTCTTGAATCATCATTTTTGTCGTGCTTACTAAATGTGAGTTTAGCTCAAAGTCTTCTGTTGGGCCTTCTGTTCTTCTCTATTATATTTACTTCATAGATAGCCTCGATGGTACCAGTGAATTAAATATCATGCATCTAAACATGACTTCCAGATACATAGTCTGAGTTTTATCTCATGATATTTATCCCCTTTGACTAAATACCCTGTTGGACATTTCAAAATAGACATCTTAGAGCAGAATTCATAAGTATATATATACAAGTATATACATATATATATAAGTATATATGACAAATATATATTTTACTAAAGAGCCCTATTTCAAACTTCCTTGTTTCTGTTTCTTTTCTAGTCATTCAATTTCTTAACCCATAATCTTATATTTTTCTTCCTATGCCATCTCATATATCTAATCAGTTTCCAAGTCTTCTCTTTTCTATTTTGATGACTTCCTGTATACCCTTCACAAAATTAATTTGGACACCACTTTAGATCAGGTTCTCATCAACTTTCACCTGTAATATTTAAGAAGCCTTCTAATATGTATCCCTGCTTCAAGTCTTTCTCACCTTTCCCACTCCAATTTATTTCCCATACAACTGGCAAAATATATACCTAAAGTATCGATCTGATGATGTCACTCCTATATTTAATAAATTTCAGTGGCTCCCTATTGTTATTAGGATCAAATACAAAGTTATCTCTTTGGTATTTAAAACCTTTCAAAACTTTTCCCCAATTTATCTTTCCAGGTTTCATAAATATTCATTTTTTCAAACACTTTATTGTCCAGCCAAAATAGTCTTCTTGCTATCCCTTACACATAACACTTTATCCCCTATCCAAGGAGCATTCCATTTACTCTAGGATCCATGTCTGAAATGCATTCCTTCCTAATTTCCACCTCATAGAATTCCCAGTGTCTTTCAAAGTTTAGTTCAATTGTTACCTCATACATTATTTTTTAAATACAACTCCCTAAGTCTAATAACTCCTTCCTGAAATTTCCTTATATTTCTTTGGCATATGATCATATATATATAAATATATATGTATATATATTTATATATAACTTGTCCATATTATCACCCATATTAAAGTATAAGTTTCTTGAGGACAGGAAACCATGAATATGCTAGCAAATGTCAAAAAAACAGGTATAGAGGAAAAAATGTATATATGATGTAATTTTAAACCTAATATGTATTACTAACATTTTCTCTATCACTTTTGACAAGCAACAAAACAATAATCCAATCCTTGATTCATATTTGCTATTTTCAGAGATGTTAAATGCTTTCTGAAAATTTAACAAGAAGTTTTTGCTATCTCATTTTATCTGCCTTTAGGACATCCATGCAGTGACAGTTTGATTTTTCCTCTGGCACATAGTAGATAGTTAACAAATTGTGTTGATTGATTTCGACCATTTCTCTAGCCTCCAAACAGGGAAACCAAAAGGCATAGCTTTTCATTTGGTTCTCCCTGGGACCATACATCTAATCTATATTCTGATATGTTTTAACTCTGTCTGTAGCTGTATAGCCTCTCTTGGTTACTTCTTACTTTGAAAAATAGAATCAAATCATTTATTAACACTCTTGAAAAAGGCACGTTAATGAATTGATCTTTTATTCTGCTTGTCCTCTTTATGACCATAACTCACTTCTTTGGTCACCACTCCTATGTATGTACATTATCTATCTCAGTAGGATGAAAGCACTTTGAGGGCAGAGACTAACTTACTTTTAT
Organism: Gracilinanus agilis; assembly: GCF_016433145.1. Lineage (NCBI taxonomy): Eukaryota > Metazoa > Chordata > Mammalia > Didelphimorphia > Didelphidae > Gracilinanus > Gracilinanus agilis. Next base: position 438,055,123 of record NC_058130.1, on the reverse strand, counting down.
ATTTTCATCCCTAGCACTCCTCAAAATTCTTGGCACATAGCAAAGGATTAACATATGCTTTGGTCATTCATTCAATATTACCACTCTTTCCTCCATTTACTTGTTCCACTACATTTTCTTAACTTCCTGTACTCCAAGAAAGTACCACATCCTTGGTAAGAAGTTTGATTTTATTAATTGTGTCACATTTTATTTTTTACATAATACAGTATAATAAAAAGCAAGCAACAGGCACAAGTGTCTTTTGGCAACAGCAATTACATTAATATTCCCCAAATGACAAGGCAGAGTCTTAGTCTAACAGTCTAACTTAGTCTAACTAATATTGAAGAGTGAGAGAAATAGGAGTTAATTTTCTAAATACAAAGATGTCTAGTTGTATAACTCATGTATTCAATACTAGATTGGATGTGAAATTCTTCATGTTAACTCAACCAATTGCCAACACTGGGGTCCCTCCTCTCATTGGCACTCCGCTTCATTAAACTAGCTGCTATGGGTGCCAGGATCTAGCTAACATTTAAAATAACATTTTTGGTAAACAAACAAGTTTTTATAGGTCCTCACCAATTACTAGGAAAATAGAATACCTTTAATGGCAACTTTCCCCTTGCAATATCTTTCTTAGTCTCTCTGACCTTCAAACTTTCCCAAAATGTCCAGGCTTCTAAAAATCATTTTAGGATCCTATGTATGTGTTCTCAATTCCATAGTCTTTTGGGCAATGGATTTTGTAAAAGTAAGTCCCCAGTCCCAGGTCATTCATATTCTATATGGGCACTCAGACTTTGAAATCAGAGTATTATTTTCAGGCTAAGAATTGTTTAATGAAAAAAGACATTCAACTTGATTTTATTTCCCTAGACTCTGAGGCATGAATGTAAGTAAATTTTATTCTTTTCTCTTAAAATATGTGACTAAGAAACTGGATACTGCCATTCTTAATCCCTTCTCTTTTCATTCATTACACAAAAGAAATGGAAGAACAGAGTCAAATAAATAATAGCCATTAATTTGAAATATTTTAAGTTATTTAAACGATTAATAACATTTGATTAAATGTTTTTGTTGGGTGGGGAAAACATATCTTCAAAGTATGTCCTTTTTCTTATATAAAACCAGAGGGCTATAAACTCTAAATGTTTATATAGGGGGAGGGTAAGATAATTTAGCTTTCTCTGCAAATAAGAATGGCATATATAGCACTTTTCTCATAATGCCTTCAGAGAGAATAAAGTGTCCTGTGAAGAACTTGGAAAGGGAAAATTTGATTTGAAATATCATATTCCAAGGAATTCCATAGTAACAGGACTTATGAGACTAGTGTTTGAGTCATTGTAGGAAACAGTAAATGCACTCAAATTGACATAGATAATATTATGGATTAAGAGATGCCACCAATGATCTAAAAATGTAAATCCTGTGGGATAATTAAGTTATAATATAGCTAAACAAAACAGTCTGGGTCCATTGAATAGAAGATTAACATCCAATTAAATGGAGATGAAATTTACCTGGACCTGACATTTATAAATGCATTGCAAAATTTAAGTTTCCACTAAATAACCATACTTAAGAGAATTCTCTGGAAGCAAAGCATAAAACAACTTCAAGAATGTTGCCTGTTCTATGCAAACTTTACATAATTTATAACTACAACAAAGTTAAATTGTGAAATGTGATTTCTAAGTTTAGCCTTTTGGAAAACTATGCTAAATCACTTTTCTTATAATAATTTATTAAATAGCTCTAACACTCACTTAAACTTTTCTAGTCCTAAAATTGAATACTTAAGTATATTGTGAGTCTTTCTGTAAAACTGGTAAAGTTGGTGGAACATATCTAAAAAAAGAAAATCTAGTATTATCACCAACTTCTTTCTATTCCCTGGCTCCCTACTTTATAGAACTGAAAATTAATGTGTGATTTCAATGACTGGAGGATTTAATTTTTGCAATTTTGAATTGTTGAAAGCTTTATATCTTAAAGCTGATTATACATCTGAAAGCTAATTGTGGCTCTAAACAAGTCTGTCTCCATAGGGACTAGATGAGACATAACCCTAGAAAGAGGAATAGCTACTTCCCACAGTTCTTAGTTATTAGCATTTGGCTAGATTATACTGATCAGCCTTTTTGAGGGAATCATTTATAAGGATTGGGAATAGGGATGATTATATATGATTAACAATGTCAGGTTGCTTGGGTTCTCCCTAACTATAGTCTTTATTTTTTTCTAGATTACATGTTGATACAATTTTTAGTAATAACTTTCTGATATTTTTGTGTTCTATATTCTCTCCCTTCCTTCCCTCTGTCCCTCCTTAAAACAATGGACAATTTGACACAAGTTGAACACATATTATCATATAATGCATTTTTCCATGTTTTTCATTTTATGAAAGAAGACATATCACTTATACTAAAGAAAAATTCATGGAGGAAATAAAAAATAGTATGCTTCTATCTGCATTTAGATTCTGCCTAACTATAGTCTTGAATCCAAAGTTCTACCAGGATTTTTGAAATCATACAGGGAGAGGAAGGGGCTTAACATTTTCTTGGGCATACCAGTATCTGCCTCAGCAAGTCAGCTTAAATTTCACTGATATTCAATACCATAACTGATCCACAACATTAATAGAGAAAACTCAGAAATACTATAGCTCACTGTGAGATGACAGAATTATTCAGATTTACATAAGCTAAATTAGAGTAATGATCATATAAAACATGATGAGGCTCCTCTAAGTTTCATTTGTTCTAAATTTCTGAATTTTAGGCAGCATGATGTACTACTAGAAGGAACACCATACTTGAGTCAGAAGAGTTGGATTCAAACACCAAGTCTAATATTTATTAATTTTGCAGACAAGGACAAGTCATTTAACCACCTTAAGCCAGTGATGGGCAACCTTTTGAGCTTGATGTGTCAAAATTCGCCAAAAAACCAAGTGTAACTCATGTGGTGTGTCACTGGGAGAAAAAAAAAACACCATAATTTTGTGATATTTGTAGTTTAAATAACAAAAATGTATAATTGTAATAATATGTAACTATTTAATAAACCAAAATAGGTAAATTAATATAGGTAGAATTGTGATGTATAGTGCACAGAGTGTCTAGACTACACTACAGCAAATATTTCATCCTTGGCATGTGGCCCCATAATTCTCTGTATGTGGCTGTGTGTCATCAAAAATGAGTACACGTGTCAGTGCTGACACGTGTATCATAGGTTTGCCATCACTGCCCTAAGCCATGGTTTCATTAGCTTTAAATTGACAATTATAATAGTTGCACTGCCAACTTTTCAGGATTTTCAGAAAAGTAATTATTTTGTAACTTCATTCTTTTTTTTTAATATTTTCCCAGATAACATGCTAATAAATTTTTAATAATTCTTTTATGACATTTTGCTTTCCATGTTCTCTCCCTTCCTTCTATCCCTCCTCAGAATGGCAGAAAGGGTAAGTTATATATATACTGCCATGTAATATGTATTTCCATGCTCATCATGTTATAAAAAAAGTCACATATTGCTTACACTTGAGAAAAAATTAATGATGGAAATAAAGTGAAGAATGGTATGCTTCAATCTCCATTCAACCTCCATCAGTTCCTTCTATGGTAATGGATAGTCCTTTTTTGTCATGAGTTCCCTGGAGTTGTCCTGGATCCTTGAATTGATGATAATAATTATCCTTCACAATTGATTGTCATACACTGTTGTTGTTACTGTGTTCCACATTCACCTGGTTCTGTTCACTTCACTTTGTATCATTTCATACAAATCTTTTCAGGTGTTTCTCTGACTACCTATTTATCATTTCCTATGGTATGATAGCATTCCATTACAATCATATACTACGACTGGTTTAGCTATTCCTTCAGCTCAATATCCTTTCCGTTTTCAATTCTTTATCATCATAAAAAGAGCTGCTATAAACATTTTTGTAAACTTAGGTCCTCAGAAAAGTGATTTTGATGCACTATGGAAATGTGAGCTCTCATTGCTATTATGTGTACCTGGATGTTAACTTACAACTATTAGCATAACATTTATTTATTTTACTTTATCTGTGATGCATTACTCTTTGTCCTATATACCACAAAATGAATTATCCATTGAAATATGCAACAACTGTAGAATAAAAGCATGTATGCTTGTCCTTTTCCTAAGGAAATAAAAGGATATTATGGAATATAAACATGTATGCCCACATTTGTCCTAAGGGCATAACAAATTTATACAATGAATGCTAAAACAGCTGTTGTGTGAATAGAATTCCTAAAGACAAAAGTAAATATGTAAGGCCATGTCAGAAGGAAAAGGCTATGTGACAGCTATTACAATTTTATTTAGGATTACTTGTTGTTTGTTTGTTTGTTTGTTTTGGTTGTTTCATTGTTGCAGCGAGCTACCAAAGATGAAGTACTTTTAAACAATTCAGAAAATCAATGTGTAGTGTATGTACTACAATATCAACCTCTACTGTTCTAAGTGATGAAGTAATATGCCAAGAGTTACATAGCCAGGATGTTAGAAATGGGACAGCACCCCAGGTCTTGCTCATGTTCAGGAGCCTTGCTCTCTCTCTACTATGCCACACACACATATATGCAAACACACACTTATGCATGCCTATAGGTATACACATATACCTCATTATGCATATATGTGTGTATGTATAATGCCAACCAGTGACACACACAATATATATATAATATACACACACTGTATGTGTACATATGTGTATATAGCATGTGCATATTTGTATATGTATGCATATATATGTATATAGTGAGAAAGGCAAGAATGGGTGAAGATCCATTTGTGTGACAAAGATGAGGAAGTGCTGCAGGCTTCAGAAGTTGTTGTTTCAAGGGCTCATACTCTACCCTCCACAGGAAGGAAAATATACTCTATAGAGGATCTACAGTATATTATATACATACACATATTCATATCACCTGGAAAAAATGGAACTGTATCAATACTTTATTTCTTCTGCTAAGATGAGGTATATTAGAACCTAGCATCTATCCTGACTTTACATCATAAAGAAAGTCCTCTGAAAATTACTATGTGCTCTTTTCCTGTACCTCCTAGATATTGTCTATACCATCTGCATGTCAGATATCATTTTATTTATTAATGTACATATGTGTATATATATATATACTTATAAAGCAAGAGAGAGAGGAGAGAGAGAAAGAGAGAGAAGAGATACAGAAAGAGAGAGACAAAGAGAAAGAAAGATAGGAGAGAAGAGAGAAAAGAGGTAGAGAAATAGAGAGAGAAGAGAGTGAGAGAGAGATAAAGAGAGAGAGAGACAGAGAGACAGAGAGACAGAGAGATAGAGACAAAGAGAGAGTGAGAGAGAGAGAGAGACAGACAAAAAGAGAGAAAGACAAAGAGAGAGAGAGACAAAGAGAGAAAGAGATGAGAGAAAGCATATTGACACTATTTAGGACTGTGTGATGTTGAAAAAGTTATATGTTATTCTCAAGATATATTATAAAAATAATATTAGGAAAGTACCCCAGTAGAAATAAGTAAAACTGATCCCCCCCCATTCATTTATAAGATTACTCCACCCTGCCCTGTAGGCAAAATGTTTTGGGTTGGGTCTTTTGAGTTTGTCTGGGAATTTGCCCTAGGCTGGAGTCCTAGGCTGATGGTCTTAGATCCTGAAAGTACCCAAAGATCAAATCTTAAGTATCAGTCTCAAGTACCCATTTTGTCTTAGAAGTCTCTCCTATGGTAGGAAGCTTCTTCTAGGAGGTAAAGTCCAATGGTTGGACTGATCTTCACATCTGTCCCTCTTAGATAATCTAGTCCCAAACTCCTCCCCTTTTTGTATCTGCCTCCAACTTCCTTATTATTTCTTTAAGATTTAAAAATACTTGATTATATCCCACAGTAAAACTATTCTCCAGCTTTTTGAAAATGTTAATTTGCTTGAATATGTCTATTTAAAGTTAAGGAAGCCTTGAATATAAAATGAACCTATAGAAGTCAAGTTTTTTTCTTCTTTAAGTTAGTCTCTTGTGCCCATGACCAGTGTTGGTATCCACACATTTCTCTTTGTCTGTCTGTCTGTCTGTCTCTCTCTTTCATTCTTTCTCTCTCAATAAAGCATTACATTTTAAGTGATGGCTTTCCCCAGTCATATTTTTTAATAGTGGTTAAAGTGGGTATATTTTGAAATTTTTAAAGTTTCCCCAATTTCTACTTCACTCAGGACCATATGTGGGTATCTAACAGTCCCCTTAAAATGCCACTATATTTCTGACAGAAACAAATTTTAGGTTTCTGATTCATTAAAATATAGTAGCTTTATAACAAAGTCAACATTTTAGAAAAAATAGTCATCTAATTGTGAGCCGATGACCTCATGGCAGAGTATAAGGAAAGATTTGACCATGAGGTCATGAGCCCCCCAATGTTTATTACTTTTTATAGTTTACTTTGACATAAAAGACCTATATCACAATTTGTAGAGGAGTATTAATTTGACCTTGAATCAAAGTGGAATTTCTAGGAAGAATATTGGTAAGTAGGACAACATACCATGTTCTGATCAGCTCTCTTGTTTTCATAGCTTTATTTTATAGGACTCTGTGTGCCTGGGGGAAAAATATGTCCAGAATACCAGACATTGTCTTAAGTTTGAAAGCTGAGAAAGGCAAAGATTAGGTGAAGACATTATTTTTACCTGAAATTTGTGTCATAGGAATGAGGAACTGTAGGAAATTTTAGAAATAGTTGCTCCAAGGACTGACACTCTAAGCTCTATAGGAAGCCTTTCTTAATTCTATCTCCTCCTCCCCACCCCCACTGTCACCAGCTCCCTCTGCTCTTGTTCTCAAAAGTTATCATATTTATTTTTATATATTTTAATATATTGACATAGATATGTACAGATGTATGAATGTGCATATATTACATATAATGTCACATTTAATAGACCCTATTTTTTTGCTCTCCTTCTGTAATATTATATTCCAGTTCCTCCAATCCTTTAATATAGAAGCTGCTAAATATTGTGTTTTTCTGACTGTGACTCTACAATATTTTAATTGTCTCTTTTGTAGCTGTGTTCATATATTTCCTGTGTTTGTTTTGGCAGATAGATTTTTAAATATTTTATATTGTCTAGAGCGATTTTAAATGAGTTTCTTTTTTTAACTCCTACTGCTGAGTTTTGCAGAAATATATAGAAATGCTAATGGTTGTGTGTTTATTTTGTACCCTGAAACTCTGCTAAAGTCATTCATCATTTCCACTAGCCTTTTAGTTGATTTTCTAGGATTCTTTAAGCATACCATTATATCATCTGCAAAGAGTGATAGTTTAGTTTTCTCATTGCCTACTTTAAACCGTTCAATTTCTTTTTCTTCTCTAAATGCTACCACTAGCATTTCTAGTACAACATTAAATAATAGAGGTGATAATGGGCATCCTTACTTCCCTCCTGATCTTACTGGGAAGGCTTCTAACTTGTCCCCATTGCAAATGATACTTACTGATGGTTTTAAATATATACTGTTTATTATTTTGAGGAAGGACCCTTGTATTCCTATACTTTCTAGTGTTTTCAGTAGGAATGGGTGTTGTATTTTGTCAAAGACTTTTTCTGCATCTATTGAGATAATCATATGACTTCTGTTGGTTTGATTATTGATATGGTCAATTATGTGGATGGCTTTTCTAATATTAAATCATCCTTGCATTCCTGGTATAAATCCCATCTGGTCAGAGTGAATAATCCTTGTGATGACTAGCTGTGGTCTTTTTTGCTAGTATTTTATTTAAGATTTTTGCATCTATGTTCCTTAAGGAGATTGGTCTATAGTTTTCTTTCCATGTTTTTGGTCTGAATTGTCTCTTTTTATTTGCTTTCTAATATTTTCTCCTTGACTTTGAGAGTTCTGGAATTTGGCTATAATATTCTTGGGAGTTATCCTTTTGGAATCTCTCTCAAGAGGTGCTTGCTAGATTCTTTCAATTTCTATTTTACACTCTGGTTCTAGAATATCAGGGCAGTTTTACTTGATGATTTCTTGGAAGATAATGTCTAAACTCATTTTGAGATCATGATTTTTAGGTAATCCAATAAATTCTTAGACTATTTCTCCTGGATTTATTTTTTAGGTCATTTGTTTTTCCAAAGAGATATTTCACATTTTCTTTATTTTTTTCATTTTTTTTAACTTTGTTTCTTGATGTCTCATGGAGTCATTAGCTTCCACTCTCCCAATTCTAATTTCTAAGCTATGATATTCTTGAGAGAAATTTTGTATCTCCTTTTCCATTTGGTCAGGTCTGCTTTGTAAATATATATGTATATAATTTTCCATCACTTAATTTGTGCATCTCCTTTTCTACGTTGAAAATTCTGTCTTTTAAGAAGTCCTTTTCAAAGTATTATTTGTATATCTTTTTTCCGTTTGGCCAATTCTTCTTTTTTAAGAAGCTATCCTTTTATTGAGCTTTTGTGCCTTTTTTTCTTCCTTACTAATTGGCCTATTCTGTTTTTTAAAATATTAATTTCTTCAGTATTTTTGTGCTTCTTTTACTAAGCTGTTGACTCTTTTTTCATGATTTCCCTATGTCACTCTCTTTTCTTCCCATTTTTTCTTCTACCTCTCTTATTTTTTGACCTCCTCCTTTGCTTCTTTTTGGGCTTGAGAGCAATTCATATTTTTCTTGGAGGCTTTAGATGCAGCAGTATTGACTTTGTTGTCTTCTAAGTTTGTGTTTGGGTCTTCCCTGTCACCAAAGTAACTTTCTGTGGTTTTTTTTGTTTGTTTATTGTTTGTTTGCTATTTTTCTTTTAATTTTTTAAAAAACTGTTAAAGTTCGGGTCTATTACTGAGATAAAGGGAGCACTGCTCCAAGCTTCAGCCATCAGTGCTAGCTTTAGGAATGTATCTACTCTCAGCTCTATTAAGTTGATATGATGTAAGGAAAGGTGGGTTTAAACTCTCCAAGCCTGTTCTCTGATCTAGGAGTAATCATAAGCAGTCTTTTACCTCTTGGAACTGTGGCAGCAAGCACTCGTGTGCACCAGTGCTCTTCCTCCCCATGAGATTGTGCCCCAGAACTGCTTCTTGGATTCGTGTATGGGCAGTGCAACAAGAGTCTGCCCCCTATAACAAGCATAGAGACCCCTATAATATCTGTCTGAGCAATTGTCTGACATTCACTTACCATCTGTGGCTGAGAGCTCTGGAAAGTCTTAGCTGCTGCTTTAGTTGTGCCCAATGCCTGTTGCTGTTGCCACAGCAGGGTCTGCCCTGGCATTCTGTGCTCTATTTCTTCCCTGGGCCACAAAACTGGTCTTTTAGATTGTTTTGGGCTGAGAAATTACTTCACTTTGTCTTTTTATGGGTTGTGCAGCTACAGAATTCATTCTGAGGCATCATATCATAGTTTTTTGGAGGATAATTTGGTAAAGATTGGATCGGTCCATTAATCTTCTTTGACATCCTGGTTCTGCCTCCTGTAACAAAAGAAGTTTTTTCTTAAATGGGCAATGCAAAGGAATAGGTGCTGTACTCAACATGGCAGCAAATTTGAAAAACTCAACTGTGACTCCCAGATTGGAAAATGTCAGTTTATGTCTTCATTCTAAAGAAGGACAATGTCAGAGAATGTTCAAATCACCAAGCTATTGCTCTCATTTTACATGCCAACAAAGTTATGTGGAAAGTTCCAAAAACTGGTCTTCAGAGATACATAAACTGAGAATTACCAGGAGAGGAGGCTTGTTTTCAGAGACAGAGCAACTAGAATTTAAATTGACAACATTTTGGTGTATGACTGTGAGTTAGCCATGTCTTTGGACTTCTGTTACTTCATTTATAATATAAAGAAATAGATTGCATGACCTCTGAGATTCCTTCTAACTGTAAACATAAGATGAAGTCTCCATTCTTAGAACAAGGAAGCTTGGCCTGTTTGGATCATTCACAATTTTTCAAATGATTGGAAGAGAACTTCTGCTGTTCTAACTTACCAAGGTAACATTTAGCAAGGACAATTACAACTGCTGATGCAATGAATTTTAAAAAAAAAATTTGTAAACTTTAACTGTAATTTATTTCTCCTATATCTGAATAAAAATAATTATAAGCAGATATTGTAATTTTAATTTGAGGTATAATTATTAATCATCCTACCTCTAGAATGGAAGAACGTACTATGTCAATTATCACAGCTTAGTCCTTCAAGATATTCTTAAATTCTGAGTTGTTCTCATGTCAAATATAAACAAGGCTATAACTTTAGCTTGTGAAGATTTTTTGGCCTACACCCCCGTTCCCCTGGGGTAGATAAGATTTAGCACTGATGGGTGAACTAGGCCAGTAAAAACTTTGGCTCTGGAGGAAAGCCTGCAGCTGCAGCTTTGTAAAGGACATGGATTCCTGTCTTTTGTAGGTGTTCTATATGGTTCTTGTTATTGTGATCTTCTCAGAAGTCAGCCTGGGGGCCTCTGCAATTCTTCTTACCAGGTGTCTCTTCAATTACACATCCATCCCTCTTTTAGAAAGGTAGGGATGAGAGAAAAGGGAGGGGGGTTGGGCAGAAGAATGTTAATTCATTGGAAAACTTGAGTCAGTTGCCTGCCTGACAAAATGAACTGAACCTCAATATCATTATTTTAGGAGTTATATATGAGAATTCTAGATATAATGGAAGAAATAAAAATAGTGAGGATAAGTGACTATTTAAAGGTTATGTCAAAAATAAGTGACAAATTCAAACTTAATATTGGTAAGTTCTCTATTAAATATTTTTAATAATTCTTATTTGAAGATGAAATTTATATTTTTGATTTCAGCAAAAAAAATTTTTGCTGAAAAGGATCATGTGAATATAATTGTTATTGTTGGTTTTGTTCAGTCATGTCTGATTAATGACTATTTTGGATTTTCTTAGTAAAGATACTGAAATTGTTTCCCATTTTATTCTCTAACATTTTAAAGATGAGGAAACTAAGGCCAAAAGGGTTAAGTTAAGGATCACATAGAGAGTAAGTGGTGCTAGATTTTAATTAAATTCTTTCTGATTCCAGGCCTGGCCCTCTATTAACTGCACCATCTAGGTGAATATAATTACTAATAATATATTTTAGAAGATCAAAAATAAATATAATTATGAATATGAATAAAATAAATTAAGCATAGTAATGTAAGCACATGAGAGTATTAAAGAAGATAGTAGGAGAAATTTGAGATGTTATTTCTGGTGAAAAATTCAGAAAAAAATTGTAAGGAGAAAGTAGGACTTCAGATGGGCATTTAATTAATGCATATTATATTGATTCATCAAATGATATAATCAATTATAATTTAGGTTAACTTCCAAAACCTCTAACCTTTTTTTTGTTGTTGTTAAGACCTCTCCCTGTTGCTATTCCTGTGAAAAGTATCTAATCTCACTTTCTTTTTATTTTTATATGGTATCATTATCTTAACTACTTTCTTTTCTCCTGCTGCCCACACATGTGCTAAAGTTCATTGGTCCAACGTTTGGAAATGATTATATTTCCCTCTTAAGCTTTCACCAGGGCATGACAATGTGACATCCTCACATCTGGTATCTAAAGCACATCACTCTCTTTTAACCAATAACATGGGAAATCTGCACTGCAGGTACTTGCTAGGGAATTAAATCATGACAACTACAATCAAACACTTGCCAAAGGTTCATTTAAGGCATTATATTTGAGAGGGAGAATCGAATGAACATGTTAAGTATCAATTCATCTAGATTCTGCAGGCTCTAACTCTATCTTTTGATAGTGCCAGAAAGCAAAGGACCCGAACTTCATTATTTTAGCTCCTTACAAATATGCCAACACTGACTATTATGCCATCTGCCTTTATAAAGAGATGTCTTGAGAATGATCCAGGTGACGATGTTTCTTTGTTTTTCATGCATCTGTGTGGTTCACATGTTCTGCATGTCTACCTAATAAGTACGAGGACCTATTTTGTAAATGATTCCATAAAATTCTCTACAAATCATTTCCCTCATAAAAATGAACATTTTAACATACTTGCATTTTCTTCTTTAATTTTAAGAGACATAGCAATAAATCAAATGCCTAAATCAGTTAATTTCAAGAACCTACTTCAAGCATCTACTTTTACATTCTTCAGATATTTCTGCCATGGTTTGATCTCTAAATCTTCTTTATTTTATAATTTGTTTGTTATGTAAACTGTTTCAGATCTTTTAGAGGGATGTGATGTGAATAATAAGGATCTATGGTACAGTGATACCATGACTCAAAAGAGGAACAGTTTAGTTATTCCTCTATTACTTTCCTCCAGCTGATCTCTCTCTTCTCCAAATTATACTCCACATAGTCACTAAACTGATACTTGTAAAACATAACTGACCATCTCACTCCCCTGATCAAGAAAATTCAGAGCCCTCTTGAATCTGGGAAAAAATATGAAGTTCTCTTTTTGGCATTTAAAACATTTTACAATCTGCTTCTAGTCCACTTTCCCAGGATACTGTACATTATTTTCATTCATATATCCTCCACTATATTCTAAGGAGTCTACTTGCTATTCCCTATTCATGGTGTTTCTATCACCTGTAACTGGACCTTTTTACAGATCTTCCTCCCTGCCCCCCCCATACAAGTAAAAGAAAAAAAATCAGGGGATGCATTTTCCTCTCACACCTGTTAGAAGGTGGTACTTCATCCAAGACTTGGCACTAAGGCTACTTTGAACCTTATGCAGAAACTATGTCGATGATCCCAGTTGCTAATGTTGTGCATGTAGTAATTATTAGTATTTGTTTATAGGTCTTTTTTAGGTCTGCATGAAGGAGAATCTCCAATATCCTCAATACACACATGGGTACATGCACACACATGCACACACACGAGTGGGCAATCCTATCTTCCTATGGTTTTATATTTTGGTAGAATAACTTTAGTTGGCTACTAAGCCAGAACTGTGGATATATCAAATTGGACAATCCTCAAGGTTCATATTCTAGATGTAACTGAAATGTAAGAATGAATTTCAGAACTCTTGCTGATAGGCACCTCCATCACATTTCCTGAAGTGAGTACTACTATCTGTCTATCACGTGTATACATATGTGCATTGTTAAGATAGTTTTGTGACCCAGTATTTTCTTTGTGCTTGTGGTAGATAAGGGCCACTGGGATAGTATTGGACCTAATTTGTAGGTTTATACAATGGATAACATAGGAAGATGTATAAAATAATATCTATATTTAATATATTGAAGTTGTAAAGAACTAAAGATAGCATGGTTGAAGGATAAAGGATTCCCTAAGATTTACTGGGGTTCATTAAGCTCTTTCCACTTCTTCTAGACCTCATAGTCTTTCTTCTTGTCTCGAGTAACCTCAAACCCTTCCTGTCCTCCTTATTCTATCTTTATTCCCAAACTACCTAATCTAAACCTATTTACAAATAATCCTTATCAATTAAATTATATGCTGCCTCCAAGGTAGGCCCTTGTGGGCCCCCAAAAAATGGCTTCCAGGTAAACCTGGGCCAAAGTCTGTCTCCACTCAGTCAAATTCACATAGACAAGGAAAGAAAGATCTTCTTCCTTCTTTCTGCCAGTCTTCTTAGTTCGCACTATAAAATAGTTGTCTCTTCCTGAACTAAAGATTGGTATTCCCACAAGTTGGATAGGGATTTCCCCACAGAGTTTGAGATTAACAACCTCACTGGAATAGGATTAGCTCCAGAGAGACCCAGAGCTAGAGAGCAACCCCCACAAGTAAAAGTTAAAATTCTCAACCCCCACACCAAAATTCCGTAGAATTCCAACAAAGGCTTGGACTCCGAACTCCAAAAATGGTCCTGGGGCAGCTTGGCAAGGTTCTCTCTTTTTTTTTTTTAAACTTTTTAAACATTTATTAATAATCATTTTTAACATGGTTACATGATTCATGCTCCTATTTTCCCCTTCACCCCCTCCATCCCCCACCCATGGCCAACACACATTTCCACTGATTTTATCATGTGTCCTTGATGAAGACCTATTTCCAAATTGTTGATAGTTGCATTGGTGTGGTAGTTTCGAGTCCACACCCTCAATCATGTCCACCCCGACCTATGTGTTCAAGCAGTTGTTTTTCTTTTATGTTTCCTCTCCTGCACTTCTTCCTCTGAATGTGGGTATCTTTATTTACCATAAATCCCTCAGAACTGTCCTGTGTCATTGCATTGCTGCTAGTACGGAAGAACATTACATTCTATTTTACCATAGTATATCAGTCTCTGTGTACAATGTTCTGGCTCTGCTCCTTTTGCTCTGCATCAGTTCCTGGAGGTCTTTCCAGTTCACCTGGAACTCCTCTAGTTTATTATTCCTTTGAGCACAATAGTATTCCATCACCAGCATATACCACAATTTGTTCAGCCATTCCCCAATTGAAGGACATACCCTCCTTTTCCAGTTCTTTGCCACCATAAAAAGCATAGCTATAAATATTTTTGTACAAGTCTGTTTATCTATGATCTCTTTGGGGTACAAACCCAGCAATGGTATGGCTGGATCAAAGGGCAGGCATTCTTTTATAGCCCTTTGAGCATGATTCTAAATTGCCAGCCAGAATGGTTGGATCAGTACACAACTCCACCAGCAATGCATTAGGGCCCCAATTTTGCCACATCCCCTCCAACATTTCTCATTTTCCTTTATTGTCATATTGACCAGTTTGACCAGCATTCATTACTCCCCCCTTCTTTCATTTTAGCCAATCTGCTAGGTGTGAGGTGATACCTCAGAGTTGTTTTGATTTGCATTTCTCTAATTATGAGAGATTTAGGACACTTTCTCATGTGCTTATTGATACTTTTGATTTCTTTACCGGAAAATTGCCTATTCATGTCTCTTGCCCATTTGTCAATTGGGGAATGGCTTGATTTTTTATACAATTGATTTAACTCCTTGTATATTTGAGTAATTAGACCCCTGTCAGAGTTTTTGGTTATAAAGATTTTTCCCAATTTGTTGTTTCCCTTCTGATTTTGACTACATTGTTTTTGTTTGTACAAAAGCTTTTTAGCTTAATATAATCAAAACCACTTAATTTACGTTTTGTAATTTTCTCTAACCCTTGCTTGGTTTTAAAATCTTTCCTTTCCCAGAGATCTGACAGGTATACTATTTTGTGTTCACTTAACTTATTTATAGTTTCTCTCTTTATATTCAAGTCATTCACCCATTCTGAATTTATCTTTGTATAGGGTGTGAGATGTTGATCTAAACCTAATCTCTCCCATATTGTTTTCCAAATTTCCCAGCAGTTTTTGTCAAATAGTGGATTCATGTCCCCAAAGTTGGGCTCTTTGGGTTTATCATACACTGTCTTGCTGACATCATTAACCCCAAGTCTATTCCACTGATCCTCCCTTCTGTCTCTTAGCCAGTACCATATTGTTTTGATGACTGCTGCTTTATAGTATAGTTTAATATCTGGTACTGCTAGGCCCCCTTCCTTCACATTTTTTTTTTCATTATTTCCCTTGATATTCTTGATCTTTTGTTATTCCAAATGAAATTTGGTATAGTTTTTCCTAATTCAGTAAAGAAGTTTTTTGGTAATTTGATAGGTATGATGCTAAATAGGTAAATTAATTTTGGTAGAATGGTCATTTTTATTATGTTAGCTCGTCCTACCCATGAACAATTAATGGCTTTCCAGTTGTTGAGATCCAGTTTTATTTTTTTGGAAAGTGTTTTGTACTTGTTTTCCTATAATTGCTGTGTTTGTTTTGTTAGATTGATTCCCAAGTATTTTATATTGTCTAGGGTGATTTTAAATGGTGTTTCTCTTTCTACCTCTTGCTGCTCTGATGTGTTGGAAATATATAGAAATGCTGATGATTTATGTGCATTTATTTTGTATCCTGCAACTTTGCTAAAGTTGTTGATTATTTCTACCAGCTTCTTAGTTGATTCTCTAGGATTTTTTAAGTAGACCATCATATCATCTGCAAAGAGTGATAGCTTAGTCTCCTCATTGGCTATTTTTGCTGGGGGGTTACCAGCAGTCCAGTTCCCCTTGGGGGCAGGACAATTGAGCAAAAATGGAGAGAGAAGAGCCAGAGACCCAGTAGGTTTGCAGTGGCTGATCTGAAGTGCCATCTGCTAATTTTAATTTTTATACCCTCTTTTCTTTATGATCTCATACAGGTTTTTTTCTTCCCATACATTCAAAATCACATATTAACTTTTGAAACATCACAAGATTGACATTTACCAACTCTCTTACTGTGGTTAAACAAAGAAATAAGCTTGTCAAAATTATTCATTATGGGCTGGCTTAGTTTGAACTTATTCTTTTCAGCCATGCCTAAGGTACAAGTACATCAGTTCTTAGCTAAGCATAATACTTAATTATATTTTAACTAATTATATTATGTATATAGTTATGTTATACTATTCATTCCCATCATCAATCAAGGAGATAGTTATGGTAGTTGATTACATCCAATAAGATAAAATAATATCAGTCTGGTCCAATGTTTTGTTCCCATGGTGTTTTTTCTGTTATAGGATCACTAAGAATAAGTTCTGGTAGGGTGATTCTGCGCTAATTTGTCATTGCCTTAATTTCCTTGTGTTTCACTGTTTCCATGGTCTGTAGGAGTTTGGGAACAAACCAAGGCCAGGTATTTTCTTGCTGGAAACTTTAGAAACTTTCATTAACTCATTAACTGCTGGTTTTCTGCTGGGCTGATTCTAGGGGAAATTTCTATACTCTAGGGGGTTGTACAGGGGTTTATTTTTGGATAGTGGGTAATCTATGACTGTGATTGTTATTGCCATGAACCTGTATTGTTTTTTTTTTTGTGTGTGTGTCTCCTTTGAGTGAGATAAGGATATTGATTGCAATAATTTCAATGCAAGTGAATGTCACTGTAAAAAGAATCATATAGGGTAAACTGAGTGTGGAATCTCCAACCTCCTGACAACCTGCCATGCTGGATTGTCAGAGCTTGTGAGTAGCCGTGCTAACCTCACAGCCTCGACGGCTTCTGGCATATTTTGATACCTTCAATTTCTTATTCTTCTCTAATTGCTACTGCTAGTGTTTCTAGTACAATGTTAAATAATAGAGGAGATAATGGGCATCCTTATTTCATTCCTGATCTTATTGGGAAGGCTTCTAATTTATCCCCATTGCATATAATGCTTATTGATGGTTTTAGGTATATACTGTTTATTATTTTTAGGAAAGTTCCTTCTATTTCTATACTTTTCAGTGTTTTCGATAGGAATGGATGCTGTATTTTGTCAAATGCTTTTTCAGCATCTATTGAGATAATCATGTGATTTTTGTTTGTTAGACTGTTGATATGGTCAATTATGTGGATGGTTTTCCTAATGTTGAACCATCTTTGCATTCCTGGTATAAATCCCACCTGATCGTGGTGGATGATCTTCTTAATTACTTGCTAGAGTCTCTTTGCTAGTATTCTATTTAAGATTTTTGCATCTCTGTTCATTAGGGAGATTGGTCTATAGTTTTCTTTCTCTGATTTTGGTCTACCTGGCTTTGGAATGAGTACCATATCTGTGTCATAAAAGGAATTTGGCAGGACTCCTTCTTTGCTTATCATATCAAATAATTTGTATAGTATTGGGATTTGTTACTCTTTTAATGCCTGATAGAATTCACTTGTGAATCCATCAGGTCCTGGTGATTTTTTCTTAGGGAGTTCTTTGATGCCTTGTTCAATTTCTTTTTCTGATATGGGATTATTTAGGTATTCTATTTCTTCTACTGTTAATCTAGGCAATTTATATTTTTGTAAATATTCATCCATATCTCCTAAATTGTTATATTTGTTGCCATATAATTGGGCGAAATAGTTTTTAATGATTGCCTTAATTTCCCCTTCATTAGAGGTGAGGTCTCCCTTTTCATCTTTGATACTGTCAATTTGGTTTTCTTCTTTCCTTTTTTTAATTAGGTTGACCAGTACTTTGTCTATTTTATCTCTTTTTTTCAAAATACCAGCTTCTAGTCTTATTTATTAATTCAATACTTCTTTTACTTTCGATTTTATTAATTTCTCCCTTAATTTTTAGTATTTCTAATTTAGTTTTCATCTGGGGGTTTTTAATTTGCTCACTTTCTAATTTCTTGAGTTGCATGCCCAATTCATTAATCTCTGCCCTCCTTAATTTGTTAATATATGCACTCAAGGATATAAATTTCCCCCTGAGTACTGCCTTGGCTGCATCCCACAGAGTTTGGTAGGATGTCTCGTTATTGTCATTCTCTTCAATGAAATTGTTGATTGTTTCTATGATTCTTTCTTTGACAAATTGGTTTGGAGAATCATATTGTTTAATTTCCAATTGGTTTTTGATTTTCCTGTCCAGGTGCCCTTACTAATTATTATTTTTATTGCATTATGATCTGAGAAGGTTACATTTATTATTTCTGCTCTTTTGCATTTGTTTGCAATGTTTCTATGCCCTATTTCTTGGTCAGTCTTTGTGAATGTACCATGTGCAGCTGAAAAGAAGGTGTATTCCTTTTTGTCTCTATTTATTTTTCCCCACATATCAATTAAATCTAATTTTTCTAGGACTTCATTCACCTCTCTTACTTCTTTCTTATTTATTTTTGGTTTGATTTATCTAGATCTGAAAGAGGAATATTTAGATCTCCCACTATTATGGTTTTACTATCTATTTCCTTCTTGAGCTCTGCCAGTTTCTCCTTTATGAATTTGGATGCTATACCACTTGGTGCATACATATTGAGCAGTGTTATTTCCTCATTGTTTATACTGCCTTTAATCAGGATGTAATGACCTTCCCTGTCTTTTTTAATCATGTGTATTGTTACTTTGGCTTTGTCAGAAATCACAATAGCCACTCCTGCCTTCTTTTTCTCATTTGATGCCCAAAAGATTTTGCTCAAGCCCTTAACTTTAAACTTGTGTATGTCCCCCCGACTCATATGTGTTTCTTGTTGACAACATATGGTAGGATTTTGGTTTCTGATCCACTCTGCTATTTGCTTCCATTTTATGAGTGAGTTCATCCCATTCACATTCAGAGTTACAATTATTAGTTGTGCATTTGCTGACATTTTTGTATCCTCCCCTAGACCCACTCCTTCTTATTACACTATTTTCTTTTATACCAGTGGTTTGCTTTGAACCGTATCCCTTATCCCCTCACTTGATTAACTTCCCTTTCTACCCCTTCCCTTATTATTCCCCTCTTTTTGTTTTTAAAGGCCTAATGAATTCCCTCCCCCTTCTTCTCCCCTCCCTTTATTGACCTCTCCACTGCCCTCCTCCCCTTGGTTTATCCCTTCTGACTTTCTCAGTAGGGTTAGATAGAGTTTTTTTATCCCAATGGATAATATAGCTACTCTTCACTCTCCAGGTTGATTACACTGAGAGTAAGGTTTAAATATTACCTGGTAATGCTCTCTTCCTCTCCTTCTTATAATAGTATTTGTCCCCTCCCCTTCCCATGCCCTCTTTGTGTGTAATAGAATATCCTATTTTTCTTATTCACTCAAATTTCTCTTGGTGTCCCCTACTATTCACCCCCCTCTTTCCAACCCCCCATGTCATCTTAGACCATTTAGTATCCTGTCCTCTCCCTATGAATTATTCTTATGATTGCTATAATAGTGAATACTAGAATAGTGAATAGAGTTCACTACAGAGAATTATACATAGCATTTCTCCACATAGGAATACAGATAATTGGATCTTATTGAAGCCCTTTAAGAGTCAAATTTAAAAAATGATGAGTTTTCTTTCTTTCCCCTCTATTTCTTATTTACCCTTTCATGTTTCTCTTCATTTTTTGGTTGGATATCCAACTTTCCATTTAATCCTTGTCTTTTCTGTGCAAATACTTGGAAATCTTCTATCTTGTTGAATGCCCAAACTTTCCCCAGGAAGTATATAGTTAGTTTTGATGGGTAGGTGATCCTTGGTTGTTGACCCAGTTCTCTTTCATTTCTGAATATCGTATTCCAAAGTTTGTGATCTTTTAGTGTGTAGGCTGCCACATCCTGTGTGATCCTGATTGGTGCTCCTTGATATTTGAATTGTCTTTTTCTGGCTTCTTGTAAGATTTTTTCTTTTATTTGAAAGCTCTTGAATTTGGCTATTATGTTCCTGCTTGTTACCCTTTCTGGGTCTAGTGTAGAGGGTGATCTATGGATCCTTTCAATATCTATATTGCCCTCTTGTTGTAGAACTTCAGGGCAATTTTGCTGAATAATTTCTTTTAGTATGGAGTCCAAGTTTCTATTAATTTCTGCTTTTTCTGGAAGACCAATGATTCTCAATTTGTCTCTTCTAGACCAGTTTTCTTGGTCTATCACTTTCTCATTGAGATATTTCATGTTTCCTTCTATTTTATCAGTCTTTTGACTTTGTTTTATTTGTTCTTGTTGTGTTGAGAGATCATTAGCTTCTAATTGCTCAATTCTAGCCTTTAGGGACTGGTTTTCAGCTATAATCTTTTGCTTTTTGGCTATGATCTTTTGGTTTTCCTTTTCAATCTGGTCATTTCTGGTATTCAATTTGCTTATCAGTTTATTTGATTTCTGAACCTCACTTTCCAATTGCAAAATTTTGCCTTTTAAACTGTTATTTTCTTGCCAGATCCCTTCCATCTTTTTCATCATCTCAGACTTGAACTCTTCAATAGCTTGTGACCAGTTTTCATTTTTTTGGGAAGGTTTAGATATGAATTCTTGTTTGTCCTCCTCTGTTGTTTGGATTTTCTCTGTGTAAAAGTTGTGAAGTGTTCCAGAGTTCTTCTTGATAATCTTTTTCCTCTGGGCTTCTCAATTTTATCTTGTCATTATTGTTAGCCCAGAACCTTCTGAGCTTTATTCTCACACTCAGGGTCTGTCTGCGCTGTCTAGGCTCCAGAGGTCTCAGGTCTCCTTTTTCTTGGGGTCCAGCCTCCTGGTTGTCCCTGCTCTGCCCCTCTGCCCGAGGCTCCTTCAGCAGTCTAAGGGCGCTGCTTCCACAGCCTTGCTCCAGTTTGCACAGGGTCCCCACTCAAGGTCCAAGCCTGCACTCAAGATCTTTGTCCATACCTAGAGCACTGTCTTCACCTGCACAGACTCTTGGGAAATTCTGTGCACGTTCTTTAGCCTCTTGGGGTCCTAAGTCTTGCTGCTCTCAGGAACAAGCCCTGGAGCTGCCAGTGACTTAATGGGTGCCCCCCAAACGTGCTTTAACTCTTGTGCGCTGGCCTCTGAGTTGTACATGGTGTGGGGGGTGGGGAAGGTCCTTATTCCTCTCGCGTTTTAGTGAGAGCTGTTTCACCCCTTTATAACATGGAAATGCCCTGATTCCATGTACCTTCAATGCTGTGCCCCGTTGTGGGGTCCCTTCTTTCATCTGGATTCATTTTTATGTCCCCTTGAGGATTCCTGTATGCATTGGTTAGGAGAGATCAAGCTGCTGCTCCTTACTCTGCCACCATCTTAACCAGAAGTCTCACATGGTTCTCTTCTGCCACTCAACTTATCAGAATCAATTCCTAATCTATAATATTCCTAATAGCATATATATGTATACATATACATGTATTATTGTAACATCCATGATCCTGAGAGGGGTTCAAGCTGCATCACAGAATTCCATAGTGCCCCCCAGAACTCCAAGGAAGGGGGCAGTTAAAGGCAGTTGGAGACATGGTATAAAAGCTAGGTCACCCCTCTTGCAAGAGTCTTGACTCTTGCTTGAAGGTCTATCTTTAGGATAGCTATCAAAGTAAAGCAGCCCCTGGCTGTCAGAGACTGAATACCATGGTAGGGCCTTAATAAATTATGTTGGAGTGAATATACATAAAATTAACTTTTATTTTGCAAACAGGTGGACAAGATTCTACTCACTGATGGCAAAGTAGTTTTCCTTAGATGCAGATCAATGTGACTCCCTAACTTGATCAGCTCCATTGGCTTCTTATCCTATTGCCTCTAGAATAAGATATTAACTTCTCTATCAAACATTTAAGACCATTTGATACCTGGCAACAACCTGACTTTTCTATGTAAGCTAAATAAATCATTGTTGATTAATTGAATAAAATAAATCTTTGAAACAGAAGCCCATTTAAAAAAATAACCATTCTTCCAGTGATGCTTATGGCATTAAATATCATAGATTCTGAAAATTGAATGTGGAAACATACCTAAAAAATAGAACAATGAATGCTAGGAATGAGTAGTCTGAAGTACATTACCTGTGAAAAACTTTGTAGAAGGAATGGCTTAACATTTTGTCAAATAAATTTAGAAGAAAAAGGAGGTAAGGTGGCTAAATATTGAGGCATCTTTTAGAGAATTCTTGGACTCTGCTAATATTTATATGAGTGAAAAATTCCCAGAATGGGAATTAGGTATTCATGTAAAGACTCATTTAAGTTTTTAAATGTTTTAGTGATGATTTTTATTCATTATTTCAGAGTCATTTCTATAAAGTCTCTCCTGTGCCCCCATTGAAATTTCTTTTTCAATAAGAAAAAACACAATATCAACACATGATACAATAGCTAGATTTAATAATAAATGTAGTATTCTGTCCTAGTAGACTCCTATATCTCTGCCATGAAGAGAGAGATGGATTTCATTATTTGTTCTTTTAGCCATGCCTTGTTTATCCTTTACACTAAGTTAAGTATTCTTTTAGTGATGTTTTCACTTAAACTTTAGAGTTATTATGTGTGGGTAGTTTATTTGGCTCATTTCATTCTACATTATTTCATAAAAATCTGTCCAAGTTTCTCTTCATTATATTCATGATTTCCTACTGATTAAGAATACCATATTCATATAACCACAATTTTTCATGTATTACATGAACAACCATTTTTAAAAGTTCTTAGCTACCACAAAAAAGCACCACTTTGAATAATTTAGTATGTTTGGACTGTTCCTTTCTTTTGTTGATCTTGTAATAAACACTCAGTAGTAGGATCATTGGATCAAAGCATATAGAACATTTAGTCATATATCTTTCATAATATTAAATTGGTAGCCTGCACAGTTGGACTAGTTCATAGTTTTTCCAATATTGCATTAGTCTGCCTATCTTCTGAAAGACATCCTCTCTGTCTCTTTGTCTCTCTGTCTCTTTCTTTGTCTCTCTGTCTCTGTCTCTGTCTCTCTCTCTGTCTCTGTCTCTCTCTCTCTCTCTATCTCTCTCTCTCTCTCACACACACACACATACACACTCACACACACACACACTCAACAAGTCAAACATTGACTAAACCCTATTTTTCCTTATTTTTCCTAGTTCTCTACTTTCAGGATATGGGATAAAATCTCAGAGTTCTTTTATTTTTTAAATATATCTTGTTATCTGTGATTAAGAAACTCTTAAGGATTTCTTATATATTTTATTACTTCTTTTTAAAGTTTATGTATTTTCCTTCCTTATTTTGTGGAAAGACTTTATTTTTTTTAAACATTTATTAATAGTCATTTTTAACCTGGTTACATGTTTCATGCTCCTACTTTCCCCTTCACCCCCCGCACTCCCCCCACCCATGGCCGACGCACATTTCCACTGGTTTTGTCATGTGTCCTTGATCAAGACCAATTTCCCAATTGTTGGTGGTTGCATTGGTGTGGTAGTTTCGAAGGACTTTATTTTTTTACATATTTATAAAATTTTCTGTTTCTTAGATATCATATCTTCAAAGGTAGACAGGTGGCATTGAACTTGAAGTGAGAGACAAATGAGTTCAAATGCAATCTCAGATATTAACCTACTGTGTGATCTTTGACAAGTCTCTTAACTTCTGACTTCCTCAGTTTCTTCATCTGTAAAATGGATGTTATAGCATGTAAACTAAATTACAGGGTTGTTATGAAGATAAAATGAAATTATATTTCAAAACACTTTGCTACATTAAATTATTATATAAGTACTTTCAATTTTTGTTAATATTATTATCAATACATCAACTTGATGTAAAAATATCTATCCTCACTGATTTTCTTTTTATCATTGCTATCATTTTAAATTTCTTAAATTTCTGTAACCAAAACTTTCTATTTTATCTTTTGTGATCTCCTCTGTTTCTTGTTTGCTTATAAATGCTCACAGACTTTTTATTTTAGATATCTTTTTTAGTATTAAAGAAGGGCCCTTCCAACTCTTTGAATCCTATAATTTTTTATTCTAAATCAGTGATGTCTTTGTTGAAATGCATTTTCCGCATTAAATTAAATAACCATGTTAAATTTTTAATGGATAGGTTTCTTTATTTTTATATGATTAATTACATAAATTGATTTTCTAATTGCTACATAAGAACCTTCAATTGTTGTTAATATTATTGTTAACTTGATGTAAAAATCTATACTTACTGGTTTTCTTTTTATCATTGCTATCATTTTAAATGTCTTAATTTAAATCATCCTTACATTCATGATTTAAATCTAAGTGGTTATCGGGAATAATTTTGATTTAGTCTCTTTTATATGATTTTTGTTTAACCATTTTCCTTAATAGTAGGTGAAATTGTTTCACAGTATAGTTCTTATTCTCTGATTTGTCTCTTCTAGATTTGAGTATTTCTTCATATTTATCTCCAAGGTATAATGTTTTCTGACTCTATGAATGAGAATAGGGTTTAAATTGGAGGAATTCATTGCTTTTAAATGTTTGAAAGAATTAAATGATACACTTATATGATTTGAGCTTTTGTTTATATTGTTTTATCTAGTAAATTCATATTTTGTTTATTCAATTTCTTTTTATGGGATCACATTTTCAAAAATATTTTATTAACATGGATATTTTATATTTTTATGAAAAAGCATAGACTTTCCTTGAATTCTTGGTTTTCCCGTGATATAGTTGTAAATAATGATTTCAAGTAGGTTTCTTTATTTGCCATCTATTGTGAATTTAAAAATTGGTAATTTATTTTTCTTGTCTCATTTTATTTAACAAATAAATCAAACAACAAAATTTTATAAGATGCCTGGAACCAGGGATATCAATTCAAAAAGTAAGACAGTCCCTGCCCCTAAGAAATTCACACTGAATTGCAGTGATAAAACATGTTCACATGTAGAGCTAGGAGACATGCACATTCAAGCAAATAGCAAGCCTTGTCTTGTCAGATAAATACTTAAGTGGGTCAGTGAGCCAGATAAAACTTTAACTGCTCACGATTATAGTCAATCTAGGAGACCAATGCTTTTAAATTTCTCCACTGTTGTCTCCTACTCATATCCTGCTGTGTTATTTAGAACTTTTGGGGATTCAATTTAGAGGTATTTTGGGGCTTATTTGAGCTTTTAAATGACAAACTTCCTATGGACATTTTGGGGGGACTTTGAAACTACATTTTCCATGAGTTAACGGGTTTCCGGTTTTGGGTGTGGTGCGTCTCCAATGTAAAGTACAGCTTAAATTTGGAGGTTGGCCTTGAGATTGCTTTCTTTGGCTACAACGCAGCCAGGTGGGTGGAAGCTAAATGGTGGGCAGTTTGAAATCGATTTTATCAGGTGCGTGGTCTTATATATTTTTACCAAATTGGCCATGGTAATTAAAATATTACTTTTCATCTTAATATCAGCATTTATTATTTTTAAATATAACAGTCCGGTGAACCAGAAGTTTTGAATTTTGACTCTTAATTTTTCAGATAGCCTACCAAGCCATGCAACTCTGAGATATCTCCAGATCCTTCCAGGAGGCTCAGACCTGCTCTTTTTCCCGTCTTACTCTTCTCCCTGTTCACCCCAGCCTTGAGGTTGCTTTTCAGGGAAAGGGGAAAATGGCTATAAATGCTGTGTTTTTGCTAGCAGCATTTTGTTAAGCTGCTTCAGCCAGTTTGAGCCACTTCCACCACACCCTCCCTGGGCTGCTAGTTCTTTTGCCCAGTGCCCAAGGCCTGGTCTTAATTTTTGCTAATTGTTCCTGCCTTCGGCTGCTTCTACTACTACCCTGCCTTTCCTGACTTGTGTAGTTCAAAAGGGTGCATGTTAACCCTGCAAAGCCTTATTGCAGAATTTCTGACAGTTGAAAAGGATTTAGAACCCTGACTAGTGGCAGTTGATCCTGCTCGATGAGAGTAGGAGGGTCAACTGAGCTCTGTCTTTGGACTGAAAACCTAGCCTTTATTCTGCAGCTTTTCTCTTAATATTTGTTATCTTAGCTATTTCCTTTGGATTTCCCTGACCTTCCCTTTCCCAATCATCATTTTCCCTTCCTAAATTTCTGTGGGTTTTTGAAAGGAGGGTGGATCTTGGTGGTAGCTTTCAAACTTGGTAGATTTAGTTTCTCCATAGTCAAGTAGGGCTTCCCTTGATACAAATTATCTCTTGAATCATTGTATACTATTTTCCTACCCCTTTTAGTCAACAAAACCTCACGGGGCTGAGTTAGGCAGGTCCTTTCTCAGTTTCACATTCCTGTCTCCCTCCCCAACCTGAAGCTTTCCCTAGGAGGCTGTTAAGAGTTACCTTGTATCCCTCTGTCCTTTATAATCAACCCTAAAACTCAATAAACCCTGTTTGTCACTTAATCAAACCTTTGGATAAATCAGTAGTTGATTGATAAGAGAGGGAGAAGGGGAGAAAGGAAAAATATTCTCTCTGGGTCCTGAGGGAGTTGGAGGCATTCATTTTGAGAGGAAGTGGTAATCCCTTTACTTCCTCTGGTCTCTTCCTTTGTGAACCTGAGAAATTGACTAGAAAGCCCTCTAGTCTGTTTCAAGCCATTTCTGGCTGGTCCTAACCTTTGTCTATAGAAGTGCCCTTCCTACATGAAGGGCTCAGTCTGTTTCCCTTCAGTGTTTCTGTCTCAAACTTGTGGACCCAGTCCATGTCTCCCTTTGCTCCACTATTGTATCCTCCTTATCCACTTTACTGCCTTAGGGATCCACAAACCCCTATCCACAGTGCCTTATCCTCTATTACAGCCTTACCTTGCCTATATCTCCTATTACAACCACTTTATTTCTCTACTTGCTTAATTCCCTTATTACACTTGTGGCCGCTTCTGATTTTCCTACCCGAAGCTGACCTCTCAAATGCCAGTTGTGACCCCTGAAAATTCCTACCCAGGCCTCCGCTGCTTCCGCTGGTGCTGCCTGTCCTGTTCTGACTCCCGCCAACTCCCAAGTTTGATTGCTGCTCCTGCTGACTCAGCCAGCTGATCCCAGAGACTCTGATTCCAGAGACTGCTGACTGCTGCTTAAGATTTGGGAAGTATGCACCCCTTTCTCGTAGACATTAATGACTTTTAATTGGAACAAATCTCCTCTAGCTACTCAACAAGCCCTCCATTTGGTACTTTCTAAAGTCTGACCTAGGCACCCCCCACACACACCCACAAGCCCCACACATGGGATCTCCGAAACCTAAGCCTTTCTCTATCCCCTATCCCACTTGGCTTCCATGTGGGCACTAGTGTTTACTCTTCAAACAGGAAGTAAAATGGCAAACTTTCTTGCATTTATTAAACTGGAACTCAGGGGAAGAAATGCACCCCCATACACACTTGGCCTGCTCAAGACTTTGAATCCCTTATGCTCAGAGCAGAGCTTGATTAGAAGGACATTGAATTGAAGCAGGGGTGGACTTAAAAACCTCAGAACTGAATGGGTTTTATTTATGTTTACAAAGTCTCTGTATCTTACTGTATTTTGCTGATTAGTTTTGTGAATTAATTTTGACATTTTTTTTTTGTCGTTCTTGATTTTTCTGTGACACTGAATCATTTTAAGCTAATGAAGTTTTGGCTGCTAGATTAATTCTGTTTATGATTTTATTGTAAATCCCAAATAGTGAAAAAATCTATTAGAACTGGTAAAAAAGGTGTTTTTTTTTTGACTGTATAGCTTGCTATCTGTTACTCATATTGTATTTCCTTATTTCTTTAAGGTTTCGTTTTTTTTTTTTTTTTTTTTTTTTTTTTTTTTTTTTTTTTTTTTTACTATATCAAATACGATTCTGTTTTCTGTACCATTCATGAACATCTTAAACATTCTAAGTTGTAAATAGCCTTATATATACTGGATTTGCCATTTCAACTACAGGATCACATGCCTTAAGTTTTTTATTCTATCTTGATAATTGTGTACAACCTGGGAGATTTTGATGCCTTGAGAATTTAAATTTAAATTTTGTGAGAGATCTTTTAAATTGACTTTAGATGCCTACTATCCTTCTGTATAAATGATAAGGTTTTTATATATTTATTTTAAAGAATTGTTGTCTTAAAGGATAAGGTTTTATATATTTTATTATGAAGTATTGTTGATATATATATGCATATATATATTAACAGGAAGCCAGAAGAGCTTCTGTATGCGTGATGTTAGTCTCTATGTTTTAGCTTGCTTCTCTATCAGAAGGATATAGAATTCTTAAGGATAATTTAGACCCAGAAGGTTTTTTTTTTTAATCAGATTTTTTAGACTCTGCCCCACAATTGTTATGAAGGCAGTAACAGAGTTTGTTGAGAAAATATCTTAGCCAAGGTTTAATACACCTGTTGAATTTGTGACAAGTATACAATTTTTTTAAAGCATCATAGCAAGTGATTATAACAATGGGTTGTTTAATATTGTCTTTAAATGTGTTATGGAAATTACGGTACTTTATTTGAATGTGCATTATGAATCTGCTATTTTGTAAAACCCATTTATACTCACAGTTCATACAAAAGCTTAACAGGAAATATATCTCATTTTTGGTTGAAAAACCTTTCACTAGTTCTAAGCTATATATATTTTTTGATTTTTAAAACATTCTTTTATTTTTCTTCCTTGCGTATGCAATCCAATATGTGTTCTTTTCTCTCAAATTTTTATCCTTTAGAGCATTGCATTTTTTCCCTGAATTTTGAATTTTCTAATTGCTCTTCCTTATAATTTTTTTAATTAGAGCAATTGATATTTAATCCTTTTTTTTAAATTTTACAGTGATATAAGCTTAATGCAAATATATATTTGCTATGTTATTAATGCATATCTGAAAAGCCTGAAACTATGGTAACCTACCAATTATTGATAAATATGGTGAGACTGTGATTTAATGTCTCTCTGTCTGATTCCAGGAGAAGTGCTAAAAAGAGCCATGAGGTCATGGAGACTGATTGAGAATCTTCAAAGTGCCAAGGAGCAAAGGGCCATGCAGACCATGAATTGAAGAAGTTCTATGCCAATGCTGAAGGGCTTAAAAGCTAGTGTTTGAGTTTTGGAGTTGCAGCTTTTCTAACAATTTAGAGGCCAGACTTCGCCCTTAACTTAAATTCCTAGTAAAGCAACTATGGTTGGCTATCATTATGGCTCATTCCCTGAGAAGGTGCAGACAAGCCAGACCAGGGGAAGACATTTCCGTTACTCACATATTTAGTCCCCTTATTTCTCTTATATAGAGAATGGCAATTTTCTGTAGTCCTGGCCCTGAATGGGTAATTGTAAAGTACTTAAATCACTTTTCTTGAGCCTTGATTCGAGGACCTGTTATAAGTTTATTTTTCCTTACATTTTACACATTTTACATTTCATTCACAAGTTGATTTTTTCTTCTTTATTTGAATTTTCTTCTTTTTTTTTTGTTATTTCTTTTGCCAATTGATTTCTTACAACCCCAAGACTCAGCCATGCATTCTTAGCTGACCTGAGTTACTCTCTTCAGGGGAGAAATGTGTCATTTAGAATTTTCCTCATGGGGGTGTGTGTTAAGTTTTTATAATTATAATGTCTATATTAAAATCTATAATGTAAAAAAAAATTAACTCTTTTAGGAGTAATTTCAGGCAGGGGGTAATGTATAATTCTCAGAAGGAAACATATGTTTTATAATCTATAATGTAAATGTTTAAATTCTTTTGAGAGTAATTTCAGGATAAGAAAATTGCCATCTCCCCAGAATCCAGACAACAACCCGTTTGGTGAAGACACCATAAAGATGCCTGAAGAGCCTTCACTGGATCATGAAGATCCAAATTGAACTTTGGGGTACAGTTGATTGAACTATGGGGAGTTGAATGAGTTGAATGCATTTGTTTTTAAATGGACATTTTTATGCCAAAAGGGGACTGCCCCAAATTGGTTTTTTATCAATGAGGCTGGTTTTTATCTTTTTTTCTTTTATCCCCAATTTCCTGTAATTTAAAAGTTGACTATATTTAGAAGATCCACTGAAAAAGACCAGTCTTTTTCACTGGATCTCAGGGGGGAAATGTGTTATTGAGAACTTTTGGGGGTTCCATTTAGAGATATTTTGGGGCTCATTTGAGCTTTTAATGACAAACTTCCTGTGGACATTTTGGGGGGACTTTGAAACTACATTTTCCACAAGTCAACGGGTTTCCGGTTTTGGATGTGGTGACATCTCCAATGTAAAGCGCAGCTTAAATTCAGAGGTTGGCCTTGAGACTGCCTAGCTTTTGCTACGTAGTAAAGATGGGAGAAGGTACAGACTGGTGGGCAGTTTGAATGGATCTTAGCCAGGCACATG
Source organism: Gracilinanus agilis (assembly GCF_016433145.1). Taxonomy (NCBI): domain Eukaryota; kingdom Metazoa; phylum Chordata; class Mammalia; order Didelphimorphia; family Didelphidae; genus Gracilinanus; species Gracilinanus agilis. The sequence goes on along the minus strand of NC_058130.1, from coordinate 438,024,594 downwards.
GTCTATTTTATTCTACTAACATGGCCTTAATTAAAATATTACTTTTCCTCATAATATCAGCCTTTATTATTTTTAAATATAACACTGCTTTTAATTCTAATTTTACCATCCTCCCCTCTCCCAAAAGATTCTTGTCTGTTTTGATTCTTCATTCTCTTCTTCCTGCTTCCTGCAGCCCTAGAGCAGAGACCTATCTCTTTTTAGGGGAGGAGAAAGAGATCTTATTTAAGGTTGTGTAAGGTTGAAATGCCTGACATATTTTTAAGGGAATAAGAAAAGATCATAGCAGAAGTGAAAATTTTGGGAAAAGGAGTGGAATGGAATAATTATTACTAACTGGCATAGGAAGATCTAGAAGAGAATTAAATTAAGGCAAGATACTGGAATCTTAGGGTGACTTAGGGTTAAACAGATCATGCTATCTTTCTGTGAAGCCATTACATTCATGTGTAACATTACTGAATGTGTTTGGCCTTTTGAAATAACTAGGTAATACACCCTTACTAACCATTAAGGAAGAAGAAAGAATGATCTCACTGTGATGAGTTTTAATTATACATTTATTACAATCCTCCAGGTGGTATTTTATAGCTCTGGGACTTTCCCTTAACATATCCTTCTCTCTTTTGGGGGAAATCCTAGACAGTAGTCAAAACTAAGCCTTAAGCAATTATTCCTGGGTTATAGGAGTTGGGGGATTAATGAGCAAAAGAGTATAAGAATAAAAGAGTCTGAAATTTCTTCTGAGGTCATGTTATCTGAAGACTGAAATAGTTTTGAACCATTCATAGGGTTTCAGAGCTGTCATGAACAAAGAAGATGTCATAGTGCCTCAACCCTTTGGGTTCTACAGTGGTTTTCATTGATCAGAATTGTCAACCTAACTTCTACCATAAGAGAATTAAGAACCAAAGAAATTGGTTCAGTTTTCTTTTTCTTTTTTTCTTCTTCCTGGTTTATTTATTCACACCATATTTGTGTCATAAGAGTAACTTGGTAGAGTTCCTGCCTCAGATATTTTCCCAGATAATTTACGTAGAATTATAATTATTGTTTTTTAATTGTTTGGTAGAATTCACTTGTGAATCCATCTGGGCTGGGGTATTTTCTTAGAGAATTCACTGATGGCTTGCTCAACTTTCTTTTCTGAAATGGAGGTCTTTAAGTATTCTATTTCCTTTTCTGTTAATTTAGACAATTTTTATATTTTTAAATATTCATCTATTTTTCTTAGATTATCAGATATATTGGTGCATAACTGGGCAAAATAATTCTTAATAATTCTTATCATTTTCTCTTCATCAGTAGTGAATTCAGCCTTTTCATTTTTGAGAAAAGACAATAGTCAGGTTGATGTCCTCAAATGTATGGCAAGATTTGGGATAAAGAAGACAATGAACTAGATCTCCTAGTGAAGGGATGAAAAATGATCTAACAGCCAATAGAGATCTGACACTAATATATGTATAAGTTAATATATCTGAATGGGTTGAATATCAAAGGAAGAGAATTTGCTCAGTGAAGTAGTCAGGGAAGGAGCAGGAAGTATCAGTGAGAAACAAGAATAAGCCCTTGTGCTTTTGCTACTCTAAGATGCTGAGAATGGGGACTAGGCATGGGAATGGTAGGATCTTCATTTGATATTAGAGATGGTATAAAGGGATGCAGAAAACATTGATTTCAATTATTATAAGGAGATAAAAGGGATAAGAGATCAAGAAGCAAAAAGTCTAATAGGAAAAGAATTGTGCAATACATATGAATATATACATATATAGGTAGAGACAGAAAGAGAGAAGCAGAGAGAGAATGGAGATTCTATAGTTCACAATGGAAAGAGAAGTTAGAGTTGACTAGAGATCTGAGAGCATTTTGTATGATATGAATGGATATGAAATATGAGAGGTTAAACAGGAAAATAACTCTCTAAGAAAGGAAGTACAAAGCTGCAAAGAAGAAAATTACTTCCTAAAAATTAGAATTGGAGAAATGGAAGCCAATGACTTCATGAGACAGCAGGAAACAGCAAAAAAAAATTCAGACCTATGAAAAATTAGAAGAAAATTTAAAATATCTTATTGGAAGAAACAACTGACCTGGAAAATAAATCCCAAGAGATAATCTAAGAATCATTGGATTGATTGAAAATCATGACTAAAAAAAAGAACACCACATTGAAAGAAATTATTCAGGGACACTGCTTTGATGTTCTTGAACATAAGGAGAAAATAGAAATTAAAAGAATCTACTGATCATCTTTAAAATACCAAATTTAAAAATCCCAGAATTACAATAATTAACTTCCAAAAATCTTAAGTCACAGAAAAAGTACTACAATCACCCAAAAAGCAAACAAACAATAATTTAGATATTGTGAAATCACAATCATAATTACACAGGACCTAGCAGCTTCTATATTAAATGATTGGAAGGCATGAAATATGATATTCTTCAAAGCAAAGTATGTAGGTCCTCAACCAAAAATCACATAATGTGTTAGTAGAAATTTAGGGTTCATTGAGTTTTAATATTTAAATATATGATATAAACTTCCTGTGGACTTTAAGGGGACTTGGAAACTACATTTCCCATGATTCCTCTCATGGAGGAAGTGTGATTACGTAGACAGAGGTATAAGACTCCTGATGTGATTGGGGGGCATTCTCTTTCATATGAAGCAACCAGGTGGCAGAAGGTAATGGCGGGCAATTTGAATTAGATCTTATCAGGCACATGGCCTTCTTAATTACCAATATGCCTTTAAATAACTATTAATACTTTTTATATCCATCTATGTCAATTTTATTTTTAATAATACCTAGTGAAAGGAAGCATAATACTCCAGGGAGAGAAACAGAAATTTAATGAAATATAAAAATTCCAGGTGTTTCTAATAAAATGACCAGAGCTTCAAAAAAATTTAATAATCAAATTTGACACTGTAAATAAACAGAAAGAGGTATGCAGAAAAAAAACTCAAAGGAATCAGTGGGGTTAAACAAATCACATCCCTCCATTAGAAAGTAGTAACTAGGATACTTAAGATTGCTATAGTACAAGAGATTCCTAAGATATTTAGTAAAATTAAATAATCAAGGGAAATAATGAGGTTAAGCTGATTACATTAGCAATAAAAAGGTGTTAACTAAGATGTTTAAGATATTTATAATACTTGAAGTACCTAAAGCACTTAGAATATTTAAGGTGCTAAAGATACTAACAAACTTTACCAATATTAGTCATTGAATAAGGGCATATATAGAGGGCTGAGAATAAGTACAATATGATGGTTTATTATTTTTTAATTAAAGGATAGGAAAGAGTAATATACTGCTTAAAAAGAAAAGGAGAGAAAATTTGAGGTAAATTATCTCACATTAGAAGGTATGTAAGAATCAGTACAGTGGAAGAGAACATGAGGGGTTGGAAGGCAGTGCTTGAACCTTACTCTCATTGGAATTAGCACAAAGTGAGAATTATATCAACACTCAGTAAGGTATAAAAATCTATCTTATGCAATGGGGAAGCAAGAAGGGGAGGAGGAGGGAATAGGAACTTGAAAAGGCAGGTAAATAGAAGTAAAAATATTTGTGAATAGGGAAAGGCTGAAAGAAGAGAAAAAAAGATATAAACAGGAACTTTTTGAAAACTCCTTTCACCTTCTTAACATTTTTGGGGGGTTAGATTTATCTAGTTCTGAGAGGGGAAAATTGAAGTCTCCCTCTAGAATAGTTTTACTGCAGCTCACTTACATTTTCCTTTTAAAATTTTGGAAGCTTTACCATTTGGTAACTATATGTTTAATATTAATATTACTTCATTGTCTGTTCCCTTTTATAAAGATGTAATTTCCTTCCTTATCTCTTTAAATTAAATTTTTTCCTATATTTCTTTACCCTGCTATATTTACTTCTGCTGAAGAATAATGAATCCTGCTCCATCTTATTCCCTTTTTTCTCTGAGAGTTTCTCCACTTGACATATGTTTCATATTAATCACAAAGTATAGGGTTTTAATTTTTAATTCTCTCAATTCTTTGTTTTCATTTTGTCAGTGAGCTCATCCCTTTCATACTCAGTTATGATTGCTAATTGTGTATTCTTCTCTAATTCATTTTCCCCTTTTGATTCTTGTCTTCCTCTCTCCTTTTACTGTATTCCTCCTTCACAAATGTTTTGCATTTAGCCACTACCTCCCTACTTTATTATCCCTTCTATTAATATCACCCTTTTTCTTTCTATTTATATTCTTTATTAGAATATTTCTCTATAGCAGTGTTGGTGAGGGCATGGCACTCATGCAGAACTGACACTTGGGGAGCGGCTCCTTTCCCCTTCTTTTCAGCACCTGAGGACATTTTTTTGCATGCACCACCCTTTTGTCCAGGCACCAAAAGTGAGCACTTCCTCCCTCCCCTCTCTGGGGCTCACAGGCAGCTTGAAGTTGCAGTTTGGGCACCTAAACGTGAACATCTTTGCTAAAGCTACTCTATAGAGTAAGAGGTTTCTATATCCAAATGAGTATGGTTTTTATTCTCTCTCTAAGCCAATTCCAATAAGAGTCATGTTTAGGCATAACCCATCATTACTCTCATCCTCCCCTCCAGTGTAATAGTTTTTTTGTTTTTTTTGCATCTCTTTAGATGAGACAATTTACTGCATTCTACCTCTCCATTCTCTTTTCTTTCAGTGCAATCTGCTTTTTCAACTCTTGATTTTTTTGGATATCATGTCATTTAGTTAATATATTCCCACACCCTTTGTCTATATATACTTCTTCTTACTGCTCTAATAATAATAATAACAATTAAAAAGTTACAAGTATCATCTTTCCCTATAGGAATATAAACAGTTTAATCTTATTGAATCCCTAAATTTTTCTCTTGCTTTTTTACCTTTATATGCTTTTCTTAAGTCATTTATTTATATACCAAATTTTTTTCTGGATTTTTCATCAAGAATGCTTGGAAATATCCTATTTTATTAAATGACTATTTTTTCTCCTGAAAGAATATAGTCAGTTTTGCTATATTTCTGATTCTTGGTTGTTAACTTAATTCCTTTGCCTTCCAGAATATCATATTCATAGCCTTCCAAAACTTTAATGTAGAAGTTGATATGTTCTATATAATCCTTATTGTAAGTTCATGATATTTTAATTGTTTCTGGTTGTTTGCAGTAATTTCTCCTTGGCCTTGAATCTCTATAATTTAGTTTTAACATCCCCAAAAACTGTCATTTGGGTATTTATTTTGGGAGGTGATTGGTAGATTTTTTAATTTCTATTTTATCCTCCTGTTCAAGAATATCAGGTAAGTTTTCTTTGATTTCCTATAATGTGATGCCTTGGCGTTTTTCATCATCACTTTCAGGTAGACCGATAAGTTTTAAATCATTCTTCTGGATCTATTTTCTAGGTCAGTTATTTTTTCCAATGAGATATTTTATATTTTCTTCTATTTAAAAATTTAGTTTAATTTTGTTTTGTTATTTCTTGTTGTCTCATGAAATCATTAGCTTTCACTTGCCCAAATCTATTTTTTAAATTATTATTTCCATTAGGTAGCTTCTGAACCTCCTTTGACATTTGGTTAATTCTACTTTTTAAGAAATTCTATCCTTCTTTGGAATTTTGTACCTCTTTGTTCCATTTGGCCAATTCTACTTTTTAGGATGTCATTTATTCAGTATTTTTTTACCTCTTTTCCCAAGCTGTTGACTCTTTCTTGCATTGCTTTCATTTCCCCCTATTTTTTCCTTTTTCTTTCACATGATTTTTGAAATCCTTTTTGAGCTCTTTCAAGGACTGATACCAATTCCCATTTTTCTTTGATGTTTTGCTTTAATTTCACTGTACCCTTTTGAATTTGTGCTTTACCCTTTTTTTGTATCAATAATCATTTTATATGGTTGGGTATTTTATAAATTTTTAAATTTTTTAGGTTTACTTACTTTCCTAGTCTTTTTTTTTTGACTTTTTAAAAATCTTAAATGTGGCCTCTATCCTTAGTGTAGAGAAGGCACTTTCTTAAACTTCAAATTTTCCTTGCTGTTTCTCTCAGGTCTAGTTTTGGGTATTGGAAAGCTTCAGTTCTTCCAAGGTGGCATAATGGTCTGTGAGCTCGAAGCTTTGAAACTATCTGCTCCTGTTTATTCAGTCTCTCCCAGGGCCTGCAGGAAGGTTGCAGGACTGAGTTCACCTAAAAGCAACCTTGTGCTGAGCCTTTGGGCCTCTCATCAGGCTTATGCAGGAGTTCTGACCCTTACTCATAATTTAGGCACAGTGTAGACTGCCTTGAACTGGGCTTTGGGAATCTCACTTCAGTTTTGAGTAGAAGTTCTGAAACTCCCTTTTAGCTTGTATTCATCGGACATACTGCAGACTGATTGACACTAGGGTTTGTGACATCACTATAGACTTGCACCAGGGCTTAGAATGTTAAAAGGTGGATATGGGGATGCTCTGCTCACTGCTCAGGAAAGTTCTTGGGGTCTCATTGCTGGCTTAAGCCCAGGTTCAGAATCTTGAACAGTCAGGGTAGACTAGAGGGTTTGCTGTTGGCTTTCACTGGTGTTCCTTGGTGTGACTTTACTGCAGACTGCACTTCCTTCTCATTCCAGGCAGACAGACCCCTCTGCCTTCCTCCCAATTTTTTTTTCTTTAGTAAAATTGCCTTACTCTATCTTTTTGTTAGTTCTGCCACTCCAGTATTCATTTTGAAAATATTTTTAATTTGGTTAGAGAGAATTCTTAGAAAGTTTCAACCTTTCGATGCTCCTAATCCACCATCTTACCTCCACCTCAAGATCTTGATTTTCATGTTTGCTTTTTACAAATTTTTTCTGAGGTATAATAAATTCTGCTTCCAGCCTTCATTTTAACTCAGATTCTTTTGGGTTATGAACACGAGCTAATAAGTATGGTTATATACAATTTTTTGCCTTTAATGAATGGTGAAATTTTTCCATTTTATAGAAGATTGATGTGAAAAAATTGCATTTTAATGACTTGCCCAAGGTCATACAAAGGACAGAGATGATAATTTATATGTAATGTTTCCCAGTCCAATTCTAATAGATATGATAATCCATTCAGTGTATAAGGAAATATACAGAGACTGTTCTCTAATACTACAATGTATAGAATAAGAATTGTTATGACCCAAATATATTCTGTTATAAAACTTGGAATTTTTAATAACTTTTGTACAAAAAGAAACATACTATAAGGCATTATCACTTATATTATTCAGTAACATGAAACCTTAATGGTGCTTACATGGATAATCTCCAATGTTCACATGGTACATTTAGAAAAGAAATACTAATTTATAACAATTACAGGAAAATCAGTCTTAATTAGTGAATAGACTAAATCATTGAATATTCATAAAGAAATTATTTTTATTACCCTGAGGTAAAAATAATTGTAAAATTTTACATAATAAAGGTGTTTATGGTATGTCCTTGATTGTAGTATGTAAATATGTGCTTGAAAATGTTTGAAAATCATTCTTCTATAGCAGCCTTAACATTATACATGTAGATTTCTTAACTGCTATCAATTGACTTAGCATATCCTTTTCTTAAAGATGAGTCATGAGTAAATTTCAATTCAGATTCTGCCCAACTTACTACAAATACTTAATTAATAAATTTCTACTGGGCTTTTAGTGTAATTCTAAAGAAAATTATCATATGTATCCCTTTAATTTCTTTTCAATATCTTCACTTTGACTTCTAATATTACTGTTTTAATGGTATATAATCATGCTTTAAATAATAGTTTTGTCCTTAATTGCCTTGTGTCGTGGAGGATAGAGATTGAATACTATATATGGTTGCTACCATTCCAGAGCTCATTGTTGAGTCTATGTTACACAAATCAAGTAGTTATATGCTAAAGAAATATATTCTCTAAATATATAGAAGGGCAAAATGCTGGTGAGCTAATGTAATTGGGAAAGATTTCTAAAAAGGAAACATGAGTTGGGATTTAATGGGTAGGATTTGGACAGGCAGAAGCAAGTAACAAAAATATGCACATTTATATACTTTTTGAGTATTATGGAATATAAAAATATCATATTCTCCATTTGCAGATTATAATTAGGCTTAGAGATTTTAGTGACTCGTTCCAGTTATACAATTAGAAATCAGAAATTAGAATTAGAAATGAATCATTAATAATGTAACCATTGTCTTTTGTCTTCCTGCCCATATTTTTTTCCTACTATTGATCAACCTCTTGAAGAATATTCTAGGAACAAAAAAAAGGATTAGTAACCAAATAAAGAAAGGAATTACAAGGATACTGAGGAGTGGGGAGAGAAGTAATCTAACTGATAATTCAGTGTTAAGAGTTTGGCCTTTATTTTAGAGATGAGCTTTTTGCCCTACAATGCAATAAACGAGTCTCCTCTCATTTGTACATTATGTGTTATTGAATATATTTTATCATTTGTCATTTTCTGTAGCCTATTGTTTAAATTGCTTATACATTTGTAATCAAGTTCTTCAAGGAAAAGGCTGAAATAAAATAAAGCTTGCATTTGAAGCATGGAAGATGGACTTTGTAAAGAAATGAGATGGCATAAAATGTATGATGAACTGAGAAAATTCCTGTCTGCCTAGATGTACATACATCCATACTTTTGTTTTTATCGTGGCTGAATATGTAATTAGACTGCAAATACAAGTTTTGGAAAAGGTTTGAAAGGCTTACAAATAGGAAGAGATGATGTTTTACCCAGGAGGCATTAAGGAATCACTTGAGTTTTTGAATAAGAGAGTGGTCAGATCTATGCTTGGAGGAAATAATTTTGGCAGCTCTATGAATGATGGTTTAGAAGGGAAAGAGATCTCATGCAAGGATATTGATTAAAAGGCTGTTGCAAAAGTTTAGGGTAGAGATGGGATAATATTATCTAGAATGGAGGCTATGTGAGTGGAGAGAAAAGGTGAGAGCCATGATAGAGGGAGAAATGGCAAGATTAAGCAACTTACTGCATATATACTGAAAGGGAGAGGGAAGAAATAAGGATAACAATGGAATTTCAAAATTGCATGTTGCAATAATAGTGGTTCTTTTGACAGACATAAAGAAGTTTGATTGAGGAACTGCAGGAGGAAGAGAAATGAGTTCTATTTTGGACATGCTAATTTTAAAATGTTTCTAGGACACCAATTTTAATTTTTTCAACAAGCAATTGACAATGAAAGACTGAAGATGAGATGAAGGTGAAGAAGAAGATGAAGAGATGAATGCTGGATATACAAATCTAAGAGTCATCTCCATATAGATGAACATTAAATTCATGTAGCTTAAGAATCACCCTCCCCCCCAAAAGAAAAGAATGTATAGATAGATGAGAACCCAAGACAAGGTTTTAAGGAACATTCATAGATAGAGAGTGAGATATGGATGCTGGTTAAAGAATACTGAGAAGGAACAGTCAGGTTGCAAGAGAACCAAGAAAAACTTGTATCATGAAAACACAGAAATGAAAGATTACCCAGGAAGTAAAGATAGTTGACCATGTTAAATGCTGCAGAGAGAAAAATAAGCTTTAAAACTGAGAAAATAATATCAGATTTGGCAATTAAATTATCATTTGTAACTTTGGAGAAGGCAGTTTCTGTTGATCAATAAACTGGAAGACATTGCAAAAGATTCAGAAGTGGAAATGAGAAGTGAAAATGCAAGGAATGATTGGGGTAAATTCCTTATACTGGAGTAAACTGTAATAGAGACAAAGAATGTTTGAAACTTTTTAGGCATTTTTGAAATCAGATTTTTGTGGGTCCTTTGTTTCAAGGTGAGGGATTTTAATTTTATCCAGAGAAGCTTCTGGAAATTTTCAGCATATAGATGATATGATATGATCTTTACCTTAAATTATTCTTTCAGGTAAAAGAAAAATGGATTGGAGAAAAGAAAGTCTAGGCACAGAAAGACTAGGATTGCAATTAGGGGAGAACTCTGGCAGGAAATCTGAGAGAACACTTTCACACCTGCCCCAATGCCATTTTTTGTTCCATTTCCCACAACATAGGAGCTGCATTTCTAACTCTTGAAAATGCATCACATGTATGTGGGATAGTCATAATGTTTCTAAGTTACCTGGTGATTTTAAATGAAACAAACTTCCCAGGTGATATTTTCTTGATCTCCTTGATCTCTTTCCTATTGAGAGAGCAGACAAAGGGTTCAGATTCCTTTCAAGTTTAGCTACTATTTCATTTATTTACTTTCATTTTAGAAGACTTTTTTCCCTCATTCCTGGACATCCTGAGGACATTTCTACAAATCAGCTGGACTTCATGAACTTTCTTTTTTTTGTGTGTGTAGTTAGTACCTTGGGTCTGAAGCAGAGATGTGTTCAAATGAGCCAAATCTTAACAAAGTCTATTATAAAGCATCCATCTAACATACTGTCTAGACATGGTACCTAATGATACAAAGTCTCCTTAAAAGCATCCTTTTTCATTAAAATTGACTAGTGCATTCCTATGCTTTTTGTTTTTTCTTATTTATAGTCATTTCCCCACAGGTACTATACACCCAATGTTTATTGTCTATTCACAGAATTAACTTAAGAAATAATTGGCTCTAGGTATGAACATCCCACATATAACAAACCATTTTGCTGTGTCAGCCTTTTAAAACTTGGCACATTAAGGCAGATAAGTGAGGGGCCATAAAAATCAACAGGATCCCAACCAGCACTAGAAGAGATAAGGAATAGATAAACCCAAAGAGGCATGGGGTGGGGGGACTGGGCTTGTTTTTAACTTCAATAGAATCATGGTGTTGAAATGGACTTTAAAATATTCAGTAGACATGTATCCCAAACCCCTTTCTTCCAGGCAGATTTCTCCTTTTGTCATTTTCTCTTTTCTCTTTGTACACCCATGAATATTGAGCCTGAGAAACTATTTCCAGTTTAAATGCATTAAAAGCTTTGTATTAAATGCTTAGGAATTAGTGCTGATGCCTGTGGTGAAAAGTTACAGAAGATATTGAGAATGAAATATATAGTTGTATAGTAAGAAGTATGCCTATTGATTGATGTCCCTGGACTGAGGCCAGTGTATATAGGTATAAGGTGGAATGATGGGGAAAAGCATTCATTAAATGAGGACTATGTGCCAGGCATGATGCTAAATTCTATACAAATATTATCTCAATTTACCCTCTCAACAGCACTGGCTAGCCTCGGATACTTTTAAGATTATGAAACAGATAAAATTAAATCACGCAGCTAGATGGTACAGTGGATAGAACCCAGGGGCAGAAAGCTTAGATTAAATCTGACCACAGACACATAATAGCTGTGTGTCTCTAATTCATTTAAGTTCCATTTGCCTTGATTTCTTCACCTGTAAAAGGAGAATATAACTATACCTACTTCATAGGGTTGCTGTGAGGATTAAAGGAGATAATATTGGTAAAGTGCTTAGAATAGTGCTTCCCACATAGTAGGCACAGTATAACTGTTTTTTCCTTCCCTTCCTATTAAATAGGAATGAGATAGGTGAGTGAGGGATGTAGGATCGGTTTTTTATTCGTGACCCCCACAATATCCCCAAAGGTAATATATAATTGGTGTTTGCTCTGGCCTCCTTTGAGCTGATGAGGCACTAGTTCAGTTCATAAAGTGGTATTTTAGAGGTAGAAACAATAATATGTTATTTTAAAAATCCTTCATATGTCTGATATTGAGCAAGTCTTGGCCATTGTTGACTTCAGTACATATCTATTTTGTATAACAGAGGAAATACATACATATAATAGATAAATGTGCCACATGCATGTAATATATTACACATATGTAAATGTATGTAGATATTATATATACATACCTATCTGTATACACACAAATATATGTGTATACAGATATGTACATATATATATACATATATATATAGATGATAATATCATTTGAGGAGACATTCAAGAATTCAAGGACAAATTGAAGAATTTCATGGATTAACTCAATATCTTTTTAAAAGATTATATTCATAGGTTCCTCTGGGGCCTCTGGAAAACAAATATATGTGTGTGTAGACACACATACAAATCTGCAGGTCCATTAAAGATGACCATCTCCTGAAGGTTCCCACAAATTGACTCAATTTGTGAGTTCTTAGGCTAAGGAAAGATCTTGTGATTTAGTAGATCAGTAATAGCAAACTCAATTAGAAAGGGATCTTTACCTTGCCATACTGACTTAGGAAACAAGAAATAAGTATTATCTCTGTTGTATTGCATTTGTAGGAAGTTTGTTCCAATTGAGAGGTTTGCTATTATCTTGTGGGTTGTACATAAAACCAGGGAGCTAGTTCAGAACACAAGATATCTGATTAAATGGAAAAGAGAGAACACTGTATCTAAACTTTTAAGAAAAAAATTTATTGAGGGAGGAACAAAATTCAAGGCCTCCTCCACCTTGGTCTCAGTCTTTCCCCCACTTATCAATATTTCCATTTCCTGAGCTAGAAAAGTTTTGTAAGCTTTTATGGCTCATGAGGATTTAGATTTTTCCCTTCTTGGAGCCCTATCATTATTCTTTTAATGATATGATTGATACCAATGTCTGCTTCAGAAACAAAGGATAGATTGGACATGATGAGGAAAGTAGATTCAAGGCTATACAAAAAGTTGAGCAGAAAAGCTTTACATATCTAATTGGAATACATTAAGAACCCTAATAAAAGGACCTCAAGCCACCAGAAACTTTACATAACCTATTTGCCATATAAATTCTTCCATCTTTAGCTCCTTTTGCCCTGAACTCTGAATATTGAGGTAGGATAATGTGTCAGATCCATGTGGATATTTTATATCAACTATACCACTGTAATTAATAGCTCAAAAGATAATACTCTGAAAGCTAATTGACTGACCAATTTATGGAAAAAGAGAGTCATGGGGAGAACATACTATTATAAGCTCATAAGCTACAGCATTAAACCACAATTCCTCAACATCTCAGGGTTAATTCTAGAGACCTGAAAAGATATAGTAGGTATTCTCTAGTGACTTGATTCATTAGTGAGAATGGCACCAAGAATAATACTTCCAGAGTATATTCATGATATATATGTAAAGAGAAGGTCCTTTAACTATTATCAGCAATGCAAGGATCCAGGATAATCCCAAGGAACTCATGATGTAAAAAGGATATTCACTGACATAGAAGGAACTGACAGAAGGCAGATTGAAGCATATTATCCTTCACTATATATCCTTCATAATTTTTTCTCTAGTATAAGCAATATGCTTTTGTTGACAAAGTGATAAACATGGAAATATGCATTACATGACAACACATATATAACCTATATAACATTACCTGCTGTCTTGGGAAGGAAGGAGGCATGGGAAGAAAGGAGAACATGAACTGCATGGTCAGGAAATGATTGCTAAAAATTGTATTAATATGTTAAAAAAAAAGGAAAATTTTAAAAGGTAAATGAAAGCCCAGATTTTAGATTTTCTTCTCAAATTTCTATATCCCCCCAAAATTTGCTTTCTTAAAGCAGTAAAGTAGCAAACTTAATTATTACTGATTCACATTTAAGGAAAATGAGGATAAAATGCATAGAGTCAAACATAGCAAATGTAGTAGCAGCTTTTTGTTGTAAGACTCCCTTCATCCTCATCAAGGTTTCCTTTTAATTCCCCCTACTTGTCCACTTAATCTATTCCTTTAGCATTGTTGAGTTTAGAAAGGGGTGTGTTAGGTGGTTAGAGAATGATGGGAACACTGAATTAAGAGGTTGGTTAAAGAGAAATTTTATGAAAGTTCTTTTGTAATTATTTAGCTTTTGGGAATGATTATTCCCTTTCCTTGTTCCTTGACTGTCAGCAACATAAACAATATGGCTAAAAACCTAATAATATTTAACAAAATAAATAAAAGGAATAGCTGAACAAATTGTGGTATATGATGGTGATGGAATACTGTGCTATAAGAAATGATGAACAGGATGATCTCAGAAAGATTGGGAAAAAACTTCATGAACTGATGCAGTGAAATAAACAAAACCAGGAAACCATTGTACACATTAACAACAAAATAAATGAAAATAAAATACAATACAGAATATATATATATACATATATATACATATATGTGTGTGTGTGTGTGTGTGTGTGTGTGTGTGTGTGTGTGTGTGTGTATTTTAATGTTCATATATCCCATAGCATTTTATGGCATGAGATAGCATTTTTCTTATCTTACAAAAATTTAAAGTTTTAGGAGGGCATTTATTTGTATGTATATAACCCCATGCTCTTCTTATTATAGAATATGGTAGCTTTTCATACTAGAAAACATGCCATTATACTTACTTCAATCAAGAAAGATTCATTATTCTATAGCACCTTTTTTGTGATAAAGATGATGTTATACAAGGGTGGAGGAGAGGTCCAGAGCCTAAATCCAAGGAAAAAGACAACTTATATAATTGCTGAGAAGGCTAGGTTACAAGTTCAAGACCATATTCACTAAATGCTGAGTAACAATGATTAAAGTTGAGGACTCTGCTAACAATGATTAACAATACTAAAACTACAATTTAATTAAATTAAACCTTAAATTTTATACTAACATTATTTAATTATCCTAATATCCCAATTATAAGTAACTAAAGGCTACTGCTAACATTAAAATTTAATCCTCCTAGAAGAGGGTAGGGAATTTCTCACTCACAATATACAAGGACTAACTAAAGTGCTTGGATGAATGACTGAACCAAAAGGTAGCCCTTGAGTGCCCTGATGAGAAAAGAAGAGTTGATTTGCAACCTCAGTGTCATGAATAATACAATGTTTATCATTTTAATAAGCATTTACATACATTAGTTGGGTTTTCTTATTTAGAGAAACTCTAATTATGAAACCCAACTGCAATGTGCTTTATTGGATAACTAGTTGCCCAGAAAGACTAAGGTTCAAGTTCTATTTTTGATATACACTTGCTTTGTGATCCTTGGCAAATCACTAGACCTTTCAGTACCCTAGGCAACTCTAACCATTAGTTGCCAAAAAAGATGACAAAAAGGCAAGGTGGGGAATGTTTTCTTACCTGGTAATTCTCTATAGTAATGAAAACACAAGAAATATTTCTCCAAATATTATACCTATTAGTTATTTAATAGCACAATAAATCATGAACTTGGCTAGATCAGTTCTCAAAACTGCCTTTGATATTAAAGGATCTGTGATGAATCAGTCAAAGAGTAGGAAGATAGTCCCCATAGTATTCTTCCTGAAACAGCCAATTGTAGGAATTTTTTCCAACACAAACACACCCATTCTTATTCCTCTAACACTCCCTATTCCACTCTCCCTCTTCTATATAATCCACAGACTGACACTCTTTTGAATTAAGTATTGGCCCTTCAAGGCAATTAGAACTGCAAAGATACCATTGAAAAAGAATCTTCCAAACCAAGCACACTAATAATTTTCTGTCCCCAGCAACAACTCATGATTATGGTGGACATTCCTCTTGGGACAGAATCTCTGCTTCAAGGTCTTTCTCTTTTTCATCTTTGATAGGACAGACTTAGTCCTACAAGATGGGTAGGAATGAATGGGTTGTGATCTTTTTTTTTTTAGAAAACTCATTATTATTATTTTTAATAATATTTAAACATCATTTTCCTCTCAAATCTGTACCTCTTTCATACTTCTCTATTAACTTATAAGAGATGCAATATCATTCCAATCACCTTGGCTTGCATGACTTCCTGTTTACTCTGTGTCATATATGGAGGTTCTCCCTCCACAATATCTTTAATTGACCTCTTCTCTCCATCATATATTACCACCCTTATTTATTCCTTCATCACTTTCCACCTCAACAAGTGCAAGATTTTTCCAATTGCTTTCCTTGCTTAAATTCTCTACTTTCTTCAATTTAGCTTCCCTTCTGCTGCCAAACTTAGCTTCCTGTGATTCAGGTCTGACCCTATCAATCCCTCATTAAATAAACTCCTATCACTCCCTATTGGTTATAGGATAAAACATTATTTCACTTTTTCCTCATCCTTTAAATTTTCCATTTTTCCACATTATAACAGGCACAATGATTAGTAGAATAGTAGTATTAAAGTATTACATAAAATTTTAAAATGCATATACACATACTGGATTTATATCTGGTTTCCTTTTGTAGATGGGAGTGAATGATCAAAAAATGTGGAGACCACTGGAATAATTAGGTTTCATACAAGAACAGCAAGGTTAACATCCTGGCTCAAAAGATAATCCAACTCTGCAAATTACTGAATTGTTAGAGTATAAAGTGGAGAAATGCCTACTATTAGAGATAGGAAAGTTAAAGAGTTCCATTTACAGTGGCATACATACAAAGGAACTTTTTATTGTGGAAATTATGGCTTTCAAAACCTTTCATGGAATTTCCAGATGGCACTGAATCAGGTTCCTGATATAAGATTAAATTTTGCCTACTCAACAGGAGAGCTTATCTAGACAACCGTGGAATCGGAGCAGCCAGTCAGTGACTAAGTTTCCCATTTTTCCTTAGCAGAAACCCATAGTTTCAGAAAGATAACGAAGCAGCTTTTATCAGTAAAGAATGATGCATATTAGGGCAGAGATCCAAGAAAAGAGAGATATTGGATTTCAACTCTATTGATAGACTTAGCTACTGGGGTGCCCCATTTTTATGAAAATAAGGAATTAGAAAATGTAAATTGATCAAATATGCACACTAGGTAAAGATTTTTCACATTATAAAAAATCCTAGCTTTATAGAAGCACTCTTATGAGGTTTCCTTTGACTAACTGAACTAGCTAGAATTACAGAAATGAATTGTTTTTAATAATTATTATTTAGGAGTATGTTTATTATGTGAAAAAGACATATATTTAGATATTACTAACATTAACTCTTTAAATTCCCATTCCCAATGATTCTTAGAATTCTTTGTTTCCTTCAAAACTGCTGAAGCATAGCCTGAAGATATTCCTGATCCCTCTACCTAGTTGTGTTCTTCTCCTCTCTAACAAAAATATGTTTATCTTATGATTATTTTATATGCTTTTTTATGAAATATCACCCTGAAGGAATGTGAGTCCTTGAGGACTGAGATGATTTAATTTTTGTCTTTATAGCCTCAACATTGAGCATAGATTTAGGCACATAGTAAGCATTCAATCAATAACTGTTATGACTCAGTGGATAGAGTGCTGGACCTGGATTCTAGAAGATCAGAGTTTAAATCTGACCAAAGACATTTAGCATGTGACCCTGGGTATGTCACTTAACCTGTTTCCCTTAATTCACTGGAGAATGAAATGGCAAACCACTCATATCTTTGTCAAGAAAATCCCCTGGCCAGTAAGGTAGGGGGTCATGAAATATAAGACATAACAATGACAGAAAAACAACAAGAAAAATCATTAATATATCTATGTATGCATATTTATAGACATACAAGTGTATACAGAAACATGTATACATAGATATATACACATATATATTTGTGTGTATATGATTTTTCTCTCTTCTACCCAGATAGTATACTGCTTTCTTTCCTAAATTAAGTTTCACTTGACACAGTACTTGGATATTCATAATTTTTTCCTTTGGCTTCCTTTGACTTTTTCAATTATATGTAGAAACAATTTTTATCATTTTTTAAATATTTTGTGATTCAGTCTCCCACTCTTTTCCCTCCGCTCCCCAAGGCAGTAAATGTTCTGCTTCAGGTTATACCAGTGCTTTCATGCAATAAATATTTCCAGCATGACATATCACACATACAATGAAAAAAACTCATGATAGAAATAAAGTGAAAGATGGCATGCTTGATTTTCAGAGTCTAAACAGCTCCTTTCTTTGGATAATACTTTTTTTTATTATGTGTCTTTCTTGGGATTTTTGTTTTGCTGGCAATTGTTTAAATCTTTGCAGCTGATCATTATACAATATTTCCATTACTATATATTCTGTTCTCCTTCTTCTGCTCACTTCACTTTGCATCAGCTCATTTAAGTCTTTCCAAATTATTCTAAACTCATCCTGTTTATCATTTCTTATGGCACAACAGTATTCCGTTACAATTATATATCACAATATGTTCATCCATTCCCCAGTTGATGAACATCCTCTCAATTTCCAGTTTTAATTGCCATTACAAAGAGAGCTGTTAAAATATTTTTAAGTAGTTAGGTACCTTTTCCCTATCTCTGATCACTTTGTGATACAAACCTAGTAATGATATTGCTGGGTCAAAGGGTATGCATACTTTTATGGCCCTTTGGGTATGCTTTCAGATTGTTTTCCATAATGGTTACATCAGTTTACAATTTTACCAATAGTATATTTGTGTCCCAATTTTCCCACATCCCCTGCAACATTTTTATCATTTCCCTTCTTGGTTATATTAGCCAATCTGATAGGTGTGAGGTGGTAACTCAGTGTTGTTTTAATTTGCATTTCTCTAGTCAAAATTTATTTAGATCATTTTTATGTGACTATAGTTTTAATTTTTTCATCTGAGAATTACTTGTTCATATGCTTTTTTATTAGACATTTATTAATATTTGTTTTTAATCTGTTTACATACTTTATGCCCCTACTTTCCCCTTCACCCCCCCCCCCTCTCCCCACCCATACCTAACGCACATTTCCACTGATTGTAACATGTGTCCTTGCTCAGGGTCTATTTCCCATTCATGTCCGCCTCAGCCCATGCATTCAAGCAATTGTTTATCTTATATGTTTCCTCTCCTGCAGTCCTTCCTCTGAATGTGGGTAGCATCTTTACCATAAATCCCTCAGAGCTGTCTTGTGTCATTGCAGTGCTGCTGCTACAGGAGCCCATTACATTTGATTTTACCATAGTATATCAGTCTCTGTGTACAATGTTCTTCTGGCTTTGCTCCTTTCGTCTGCATCACTTCCTGGAGGTCTCTCCAATTTGCATGGAATTCCTCCAGTTTATTATTCCTTTTAGCACAATAGTATTCCATCACCTGCATATACCACAATTTGTTCAGCCATTCTCCAATTGAAGGACATCCCCTCATTTTCCAGTTTTTTGCCACTACAAAAAGCGCAGCTATAAATATTTTTGTACAAGTCTGTTTATCTATGATCTCTTTGGGGTACAAACCCAGCAATGGTATGGCTGGATCAAAGGGCAGGCAGTCTTTTATAGCCCTTTGGGCATAGTTCCAAATTGCCAGCCAGAATGGCCGGATCATTTCACAACTCCACCAGCAATGCATCAATGTCTCAATTTTGCCACATCCCCTCCAACATTCATTACTCTCCCCTTCTTTCATTTTAGCCAATCTGCTAGGTGTGAAGTGATACCTCAGAGTTGTTTTGATTTGCATTTCTCTAATTATTAGAGATTTAGAACACTTTTTCATGTGCTTTTTGATACTTTTGATTTCTTTATCTGAAAATTGCCTATTCATGTCTCTTGCCCATTTATCAATTGGGGAATGGCTTGCTTTTTTATACAATTGCTTTAACTCCTTGTATATTTGAGTGATTAGACCCCTGTCAGAGTTTTTCGTTATAAAGATTTTTTCCCAATTTGTTGTTTCCCTTCTGATTTTGACTACATTGTTTTTGTTTGAACAAAAGCTTTTTAGCTTAATATAATCAAAACCATTAAATTTACATTTTGTAATTTTCTCTAACTCTTGCTTGGTTTTAAAATCTTTCCTTTCCCAGAGATCTGACA
>NC_058130.1:437922084-437995045 GCF_016433145.1 Gracilinanus agilis | reverse complement strand
GTAGACTCGAAACTACCACACCAATGCAACTACCAACAATTTGGAAATTGGTCTTGTTCAAGGACACATGACAAAACTAGTGGAAACGCGCATCGGCCATGGGTGGGGGGGGGGTGCGGGGGAGGGTTGAAGGGGAAAGGTGGAGCATGAATCATGTAACCATGTTAAAAATGAATATTAATAAATGTTAAAAAAAAATGGAACTCATCCAGATGTGTTGGTTAGGGGAAGCTGGAGGTTGATGTCAGGGGGAATCTCAGGTGAAATAATGGCAGGGGCAGATGTAAGAAATACAACTGAGATTTCTTACTAAAATGAGAAAACTGAATATACAGAGAGGACGCTCCAAGTGGTTACTAAGCATTCATGACAGAAGGAGCAAAGGAAGAATCAGGGAATCAGGTTAAAAATAATGGCATTAAAGATAACTTGTCAAGGTAGATAGCCAGTCAAATGTCAATAACAACCAGGATAAATCCTGTGAAATGGGGCAGAGTGGAAGAGCAAGTTCAATTGCCTCAGTCTCAAGTATTGAAATATCCCCTCTACTTCAAGGAGTTTTCAGGTGGCTCTAAACCTAGAGATGATAATCTCCTTTGGGGTTGAGATCCCAGAATGAATTCCAATATAACTACAACTAGCTTTGGCACTGTAGGGAGAAGAGGACTAGATTTAAAGTCAGACAGTCCTGAATTCAAATCTGTTATCAGATATTTCAGAGAGATAATAATAGTACCTACTTAACAGGGTTGTCATTGTTGGGTTTTTTTTACTTTTTAAAAAAAAACCTCTTACCATTGCCTACCCTTTGATTCAGCAATACCACTGCTGGGTTTGTACACCAAAGAGATCATAGGGAAAAAGACTTGTACAAAAATATTTATAGCCACACTCTTTTTGGTGGCAAAAAATTGGAAAACGAAGGGATGCCCTCCAATTGGGGAATGGCTGAACAAATTGTGGTATCTGTTGGTGATGGAATACTATTGTGCTCAAAGGAATAATGAACTGGAGGAATTCCATGTGAACTGGAATGACCTCCACTAACTGATGCAGAGTGAAAGGAGCAAAGCCAGGAGAACATTGTACACAGAGACTGATACAATGTGGTACAATCAAACATAACGGAGTTTTCTACTAGCAGCAATGCAAGGATCCAGAGCAAGGCTGAGGGACTTATGAGAAAGAAAACTAGCCACATTCAGAGGAAGAACTGTGGGAGGAGAAACACAGAAGAAAAACAACTTCTTGATCACATGGGTTGATGGGGATATTATTGGGCATGCAGACTCTAAACGAGCATCCTAGTGCAAATATCAATAATATGGAAATAGGTCTTGATCAAAGAAACATGTAAAACCCAGTGGAATTGCTCATTGGCTATGGGAGGGGAGTGGGAAGTGGGGAGGGCAAGAACATGAATCATGTAGCCATGGAAAATTTTTCATAATTAATCAATAAAATTAAAAAAAACTCACCTATCTTAGTATCACATCTAAGACAGAAGACTGGCAAGAGTAGAAAATCAGAGTTAAGTGATTTGTCCAGGGTAGGGAGTATCTGAGATCAGATCTGAGCACAGCTTTTCCCTACTCCAGGTCTGGTGCTGTCCCTTTGTTGGGTCGTTGTGAGACTTCCAAGAAATAATATATGTACAGCTCTTTGAAAGTCTTAAAATACTATATAATTTACTATAATCATTATTGTTATTGCAGTCATTGTTACTGCTATTGTTATTGTTATTATAATAATGTCTTTGAATCCTACACTTCAAATTAAAAGTAATCAAAGATTTAGATTCAATTAGTGATCAGGCAGCCAACTCAAGTCTAATGGTTCTGGCCTTCCTCCCTCCCTAGAGAAAGGGGTTCACCAACAAGAACTCTGACATCATTTGAAAAATTCACAGAAGTTCTGGGGATACCCTGCTCTTCTAAGCCCTTATAAGAGAATTAAAGACCCAGATCTCAACAGTCCAGGGCTGCTCTTCTCATGGAGATGGCCCAATGCAGATGTATATTGAAAGGAGATTGAGACAGAATGGGAGTGAGCATTGATTCCCCCTTTCCTCCTGTACACTTCATTCCTTTTCTCATTTCCTCTTTTACTGTTGTATGTATGTTTCTGTGTATCTTGTAGCACTTACTGGATTGACCAGTCATTCCTCTCCTTATAATTCCTTTTGAAGGGTGGTAAACAGTTATAGTGATTTGCATTGCAAGTGTCTCTCCTTCCATATGGAATCTGAACCCATTGTTTAGTTTCAAAGGCTTTGTAAACAGTGTTACATATAAAAAGTTGGATGAAAAGTTCTATTTAAGTGAAGATACATTTCATCCCCAGGGAATAAGAATCTGGAAGATTTATAAATAGGTCTCTGGAGATTCAATGGTGTTTTGGGATGAATTCTTTCTTAGTAAGGTCTTTTTTTTTCAAGGCATGTAGGGGATTATTTTTCCCTGTTTCATGTAGTTTTAAAGAATCACAGTATCCTCACACATTGGTATCAGGAAAGTGGTAAACATAGTCAGATGCCCCTATAAAAAAGATTTAGTCAGTAGGGACACAGGATAAGACAGACAAATAATCAACTCCAGCGTCATAGGCAGATTCGTTTTCTGAACTCCCGTGACCTTCCTAAAATTAATTTTGGCTTGACATTGGGTTTCTTCACTCTTTGTGGATCGCTACATTTTGGTGCTTTATAGACCCTGGTTCCAGCCCTTCCTGGCTTTTCTCATTTCAGTGGCCCTCATGCCAACACAGAAACTACCTCATCTGTCCCAGGCAGGAATTTCCCTTCCCTACCTAGGAATTTGCTTAAATGCCTTATTCAAGTGTCAACTTTGCCTCTTTTGGGACATAATCTTCATGTACCATTTGACTCCCTGATTTATGCCTCATTTGTTAAGGAAACAGCATAGTAGAGTGGAAAGATTGCTGAAGTTGGTGTCATAGTCTTGCAACACAGAATTTGAGTCTTGACAGAAACTTACTATCTGTATTGCCTTGGGGAAGGACTTAACCTTTTGGGATCTTCTTCTCAGGCTTCATAGTTAGTTATCACTTTGATGGAGGGTTGCTCTAGGGATAGAGATATTGAATATCATGCTTGATTTTTTTCTAATACTATATTTTAGGGATTCTCTAGTTTAGTTGGCTATTATTGATGATGTCTTGAGAGGCTAGATGTTTGATCAACCATTTTCAGAGTCGTTATGGATAGGAACTAGAACTATGATCTCATTGGGATAGGAAGTTCCTAGGTTGGGACCTAGGTGGTACTGTTTAGTGCTAACTAAATTTAGAGAAAGGTGAGACTTCTTATAAGTACCTGATCTCTGCTGCTCCCACTGGCTTGAGAAGAAAAGGCTAAAGGATTTTTTTTATTTTTACCATTGCTGTAATATCTACTTGAGTAGTAAAAAGTGAACCCAAACTAAAATACTATCAGCAGATCCTCATGATAAAAATGTTATCCACAGCCAAAGAAAGAACTGTTGGAATTTGATTATAGATCAAAGCATGCCATCTTTCTCTTTATTTCCTTCATGATTCTTTTATTGTATATGTGATATGTCTTTTGGTATACCATATGGAATATGGAAATATATTGCATGAAAGCATTGGTATAACATATACCACATTATTTAACACCTTAGCAAAGGGGTTGGGATGGGGAACAGAGAGAATCCAAATTACAAAATGTCAGAAAACAATTGTCAAAAATTGTTTCTACATGTAATTAAAAAAATTAAGCTAAAAAACAAGTTAACCAAAAAACTGTCTCTGTGAGCTCTGTTTCAATTGTACAATGCAGCATCCAAATGGACCAAGAGTATAGTGAGAATCATTTTTGAGGAACTTGGCAGTGGCTTAAGTAGAAATGCTATTTACATTAAGAACTAACATACTCTATCTAAACACCATTTTAGGAAGCACTATTTAAAAAAAGTATTTAAAGATTATATTTAAGTAGAGAGGAAAAGAGAAATTTCCTAGTTGAAGAGTGGTGAGTCAACCGATAGTCACAAGCAGTGAGTAGAGAAGCAGTTTTATTTGTTGCAGATGTTTCTAATTGGAATCACATCATACCAAAGACTGCAGTATAGGGTTATATGTTTTCCTAAGCACTTGAGTTTTCTTCCCTCTGATTTTTCCAAGCCAAGTTCCTATAATAAGTATATAAAGTGTACAGTCTTCACCATAGCTATTGAGTGCATTGGTGGGAGAGAATGAACTGGATTCATATTTGTACTATAATGCATTTTATTACTTTTACCTTTGCTTTAATATATTAATATTTATAACAGCATTTATTTTGCCATATTTTTGAGAAAATGATTATGTTTAAGCTTTAAATGTGTCATTTTTGGTGACTGGTTTTATAGGTATATATTAGATTGGGGCTCAAAAGCTAGAGTAGTGAGGAGACTTAAGGGCTCTTCTCTTCGAAAGGTTTTCCCCTAGAACCTTTTGAGAGTTGGAATGCAATCATGAAAGTGCAATGTATTTATGATAAATACCTGCTAATATGAGAATACAATTGGAATAAGTTACACAATTCTACAGAGAAAAAAACTGTCTCATAGACTTAGGCGAGAGGTATAGAACCCACATGGAGTACACATTATAAAATATTGCCTTTTTGGAAGAATTGGAATGGGCCAAAGACCAAGTAACTGATTTATTTTTTCATTTCATATACAATCCATCATTTGTGAACTCTTAAATAGAATTTATAAAAAACTATAGCAACTTGGTGAGAAATGAGTTTATGTATAGCAGTTGTGAAAGACCAATTCTTCATATCTAAAATAAGATTATAAATATCATTGATTGCCAGAATGAATACATTAGATTTTATTTTGTAGACAATGATGAGTATTTGGAGATTTTTGAGCAAAGGAATAGCATAGTATACTAAAGTCATTATTTCAAAAAGAATAATATCAGTAGGGTGCAGTATGTAATATAATCAAGTAAAAATGCATTTGATTGAATATTTTATAGATAATTTTGGGAATTATCTATAAGAATTTCTTTGGGAATTACTAAAATTTCGATAATTCCCTTCAAAACTAATCTCCAAATAAATTCCCTATTATTTATGAATTAATTTTGGGAATATACCTATAAGGAATGAGATGAGGCATATCTTTCCTAAGATGTGGCATTTCAGAAAAAGGGGAAAAGACAATGAGAAAATGTATTTTTAAGATAAATGAACAGACATTGAAGGTTATAGAATGAATAAAATATGACTAATGTTTTGATAATAATTTGAAAATGTTGGAATCATTGACATAAATAGAGATTTTGAGGGTACAATGCATTTTAGGGTATGGGGAGGAGATAACACTTTCATTTCTGAGCACATTTTCTTTGACATTATGTATTACGATTGTCCAAATGATGATTTTTGATAGGTGATTTGAAATATAGAACATAATGGTGGAGAAGCATATTTTGACGTTATGATCAGAGAAGTGAAAGTTGAATCCATGAAAGTAGATGATCTCTTTTATGTAGAGCTTTGAGAATTTAATAGAGAATGAATAGAAAAGGAAAGAGATCAAAGGAATTTAGTCATGAGACTGGTATAAATTTCATAATAAAAGTGAAGGGAAAGGGTCTCAGCAACAAAGCTTACTAAGAAATCATTGAAGATGGAAGAACATTTAACATGTGATGTCAGAGAAGCCAAAGGAGGAGAACATATTGAGAGAGAATTCTTAGGATTTAAAAAACAAAGACAAAAAGGAGTCAATCTCTGTCACTACCTGGGTGATATTACACATGCCATTGAAATGCTTTCAGTTTCATTTTCTTCAGCTATAAAATGATGAGATTAGAGTAGAAGGTTATTAAAGTCCTTCCACTTTTCAGCTATGGTTCTGTGATCCTATTTATCAAGCTGATTTAAGAACTTCCAGATTTAGGTAAAGTATGATGAAACTTTAAAGTTTTATATTACTTTGAATAAAACCTAAATCTCTCATAACCAAAAAGTTACCATTGCTCAAAGCTAACTTTTATGGAAAATTTGACCACAAATAATAAAGACCCAAAGAGTGATAGCCTGGGTAGAAAAAAATAAATGCAATAAATCATTAGTTCTTCTATAAAACAACAACTTCTATTAATATTGCTACTGCTAGTATAATAATAATAATGTTTGCAAAGCACTGCATATACATTATTTGTTTTGTCATGACAACCTTGTACATTAATGCCAAAGTTATAATTACCCTCATATTACAGACAATGAAGTCACAGGCTATTGAATATCTAAGTCTGAGAGAGACTATCAGATAATTTCTAAGTTCCTGAGATGTTATTTGAACTCAATTTTTTGAGACTCCAAATCAGAAATTCTAACCACTACACCAGATTTTCTATCAAGCAATAAATGATTTTTTAAAAAGAAAGACTTCTAGATTGTACATCATTTTTGGGTAACTACTCTTATTTCATTTTAACATGCATAATTCCCAGTCAAGTACCTTGCACACAGAAGATCTTTAATAAATACTTACTAAAAGTAACTGAAGAGTGCTTGCTTTATAAACAATATTAGATAAAAAGAAAATGAAAATTTATTGGCTGCTTCTTTATGTTCAATTTATTTCAGAAAATTTCACTGGAAAATTTTGATCTTAGTCATTACTTTCATGCTCTTCTGCCAGAAGTCAAAGCACTCAATCTAAATTAAATTAACAAATGATTATCCTTTATGTTGGAAGCATAAATAGAATCTTAATTCACAAATTTGTTTATTGTCATTTCTTCCTGAAGACATTAATCCTTAGAGAGCACAAGACAAATTTTAGACAACTGGGAAACATTAAGGAAATAATAACTGTTGGTTACTATCCTTAAACTTCCATGACTTTCTTTTTGGCCTCGTAGAAAAAAAATTCAGTTCTCCATTCTTTTTTTAATTTAAAATATAGATATGGATCTATCTCCATTGACCACCTAAACTCTCCTAAGAAGATGGGGTGGATAATATCCAGTAAGTGAAATTTCATGAATCAGTATTAACAGAGATAAAGAGCTGAAAATACTTTATATGATCTGGAAATGACAAAATGGATCAATCCTAGGTCAATATTTAATACTTTCAACAATTGATGAGATGATGAAACAGAGAACATCTTAATTTGTGCCTGGTCTGAATAAGAGATCTAGAGGAAGAAGTTTAAAACTATATTAAGAATTCAGTTCCCTGGAGAGGGGAATATAGTGCATGAACAGAAAATGTATCAGGTAAAGTAAATGTAATAAGTGAAAGCATAGCAACTGATATTAAAAACACATTAAGGTTTTCACAACACTTCAAATTCAATTTCATTGTTAATGTAAACCCCCAATGAGAAAACTCCATCTACCGATACAGACAGGCAATAGCTTAACAACTTAAGAGAATTTAAGTGGCTTGTTAATGATCAATAGCTGGTATGTATCAGAAGTAAGATTTGAACCTAGACTTTCTTGAAACTGCTTGTGCTTTGTTACTATGCCGCATGATTTTTAAATAATTCTAACAGGTATTAATTAATATTCCCATTTTATGGATGGGAAAACTGAGGCTCAGATATGTTGTGACTTACCCAGAGCCTTTTAAGTACTGATAGTATGGTTCATTGGAAAGATCCCTGAATTTGGAGCCATATAATTTCAGTGGTGTGTGTATTCTCTACCAGTATAGATCATTTTCCCTTCCCATCCTCAAACATATTACTCATTGATGCATATGAAAATTATTACACAGTAATGAATTTCTTAGTAATGAATATCTGAACAGCTATTGTGTTTACACATAGTCTATCTATCACGGAGGACAAAGGAGGCTGAGTGATATTTTAAAAATAACAATGAATTTGGAGCAATGACTTGGTATTGAAGGATCAGAGATTGAATTCCCTCTCTACTACTTATTATCGGACCTTGTACAAGTCTTCTATCCTCCCTAGACCTCTGTTTTCTAATCTGTATGAAATATCAATAGGTGGAAATTTATCCTTTCTTATCTCTCCTCAATTCTGGAAGGGTCAGAGATCTCACCTAAAGCCTTGTCATGAAGAGCTCTATCCTGCTTCATTTCTTTTCTTACAATCAGGAATGGAGATTTAGCCAATCTGATCCTATTAAAATGGCCTGATGTTTAGCCTAGAGACAATATAATGACCTTAATTCCACATGGTCTTTATCTCTATAATTTTGTAGTGTTTATATTAGACAAAAGATTTATTTATAGTAACAAAGTTCTCAGGTAAGGAAAATCAGAGTTCTTGGAGAGATGGTCAGCTTTCCCTTACATTTTTTTTTTGTATTTTAAAATAACTTCATATTTGAGAGAAACTAAGGGTACAGGAATTGTTTAGGTAAAATTAATCAACAGAGAATATTACAGTCTATTACTGGACAGGCCTGTGGTGATGAAGTTGGGGCTATAGTAGAATTTTTTTGAAACTTCCTTCAGTCTTTGTGGAGTTTAGTATAATTGCTAGCTACAATCTGTGTCCTTTTTCTTGAGATTTCTGATGAAAACCTCTTCCATCTTTCTATTCCTGATTGCAGCTAAACTTTTTTCTTCAGTTTTTCATTTTTCCTGTTTTCCCCAAAACATGTTTGTTTGTTTGTTCGTTTTCCCCAACCCAGCCAATTTAGTGCTTGGTGGATCTTGGGAATTTCTCCACAGCTGATTCTACTTCTCAGATCATGCATTCCTTCACAATTGGCTTTCTAGAAGGCTACATCTCTTTTTAAAACTCGTTTTAAAGACATTGATTAAGTCTTTCTTCAGGTTCAGGCTAAAACAAAATGTTCCTGAGTTTCCTGAGAAAACGTTTATGTCTCTAATACAAAATCCCATACTATCAGTGAGTTCTTGAACCTCTTTTGTATTCCAAATGAAGAGATTGAATTAGAATATTCCTAGGGACCATTGGTTCTGTATCTGATACTAGGAAGGCAGGAGGGGAGGAAGGAAGGTAATTAGAATTTTTCACAAAACACTTTAGTGGTTTCTTTTTGGACTTTCAGACCCTCCATACTCACTTGTTGCCATAACAGCCAACTGTGGTATGTTAGTAAAATCAATATTACCTCTAAAATATATTACAATGTAAAATTATCAATCTGGTTCTTTCCCTTTCCTGGTCCATCAAAACTCTTATTTCCTTAGTGATGACGATGATCTCAGATATTAGGAAGATAGAAATATTATTGAAGTCATTTGCACTAATGAGTGAATGACTGACAACCCATTGAATGCATCATCTCCTGTTTATGTGAACTTTCAATATGAATACCAAGTCAAACAAATTTCAAATTTTTAGAATTTCAGGCTTTGGAAACTAAACACACTGGTGGAAAAGTTCAGGCAGAATAGGGGAAGATATATTCAACAGGAGTGCCAAAGAAAAACCAATCCTATTTACCTGAGTAGAAAGGGGTTTCTTATCTTGGGCCAACTTCCCTAAGTTTTTATTCCCTTTCCTTTTCTTTATTTCTGTCTTAATTCATAGAGACTCTAAACCTTCTAAGTGGTTGTTTGTTTGTTTGTTGTTTACATTTCTTTGTCTGTTTGTTTGTTTTTTTTGTAATGTTTTTTTTTAGCAGCAGCAACAATGTCAGAAACTGAGTATTTCCCAATTTTCTAAAATTTGTTGGTATGAATCATTCCTAAGCTGAGGACAACTTATAATGGTTTGCCATATAGACATGGTGAAGTAATGGTAAGTCATTCATTGATACTGGTGACACCTTTATGAGCTATATGTTAATTTCTAGTATATATTACTGAAAGGAGAAATAGAAAATCTGACAGGGGTTCATAAGAGTGTCACAAAGATAAACGAATTTTATGAGGAAAAATGAAAGGAACTGGGTTTATTCTGCATGAAAAAAAGAAGACAGTGACATGTTTTAATAATGATTCTAAAGGACAGAGTGGACTCATATACATGTAATGGTGACCAACTGTTTTACCTCTAAGAAGATTTTTAAAGGCATTATAGAAATTCATTTATTTGGGAAAATTTAAAAGTAACCTTGTCTGAACAAGAGGGAAATGTGTTATCAGATAAATTTTTGGAAGTTGTATTAATCTTTTCATTATGTTGTTGACATGATTCACATTTTAAAATGAAATTCATTTCAGTAATATTGGCTGTAGATTTATTTTAAGTGAAATGAATTAAACAGAACTAGAAAAACAAAATGCACAATCTTTACAATAAAAATGGAAAGATATTCCAGACTGAATAATATTTAATTATAATGGACAAATTTGGCCTTAGTAAGGAGGTGAGAAAATACACCTCTCTCCTCCTCCTTTCTTTGCTGAGTTGTGAGATTATGGGTATAATACATTGCATATGCTACCAGAATTGAATAATGTATTGGTTCATGTTGCTGAATGGTTTTTTTTTTTGATAGCTTCATGAGTGTGTAGATAATATACTCAGAAAAGAAGGTGATAAAAAAGCAAATTCAAATAGAAATGAAAAAAAACCACACACAAATAAAATAAATCTTATTTCCCCACTAGCTGGCATTATCAAATTGGAGCTATGTTCCTACAAGGGGAAAATGTTTCCCTTACAGATTAAATTAAAAATTCATGGTGAGGAAGCTGATGAAATGTTGACCAGACTGGTAGCTGGCTAAATATTTTAGTACTGGGAGTATTTTGGCAGGGCTTTCAAAACGTTACTGAATTTTTTCAGTTCTGGGAGCTCTGCCATTATTCTCCCTCCACCCTCAGCTCTTCTGCAGACATTGGGAATTTCTTGTCAGTCTGAAGATCCTCTAACTGAATACATGGAGCTTACCAAAGTAACCCTGTTATTCGTGTTCCCTCTATATTGTAATATTTAAAGGATTTTGATTGAAATATCACACATCAACAGTAAATATAATAGCAAATCTCTAATAGAACCAAAACTTTCTATGAATATGAAGAATCAAATTCTATTGAGTATTTTCTGATATCTCTACCCAGAAATCTTTTCTCCGTTCTATGGATACTTGTACATTGTTGATATTTCTTATGCATTCATATGCTTTTTAAAAAAAATACACTTACCTTAGTATTTATTCTAAGACAGAAGAGCAGTAAGGGCTAGGTAATTGGGGTGTGCTTGGAAGTGTCAGATGCTAGATTTGAACCTAGGTCCCCCTGACTCCAGGCCCAGAGCTCTTTCCACTCTGCTATCTCACTGCCCTTTCTTTTTTCATAGTATTATCTAATTCCCCTCAAAAAAGGACTAGTTTCTTTTGAACCAAGAAAAGTTCTACCCCATAACGAAACAGATTTGTAATTCTCAGTCTGGGTAAAATGATTTGCTGAGGAGAAAAGTGAGGAACAAGGGGATTTTTTCCTATTCACAACCAAAACTTCCCCTTCAATTTATGACTCATTGATAGCTTCTTGTCCTTAAATTTATTTTTACTGGTTAGAGATAAATAAGGAAGGATAAGATATTTCTGGCACCAATTCCAAATATTTAAAAGTAGACACGGAGTCACTTGTTAACTATGCTTTTTTTCAGAGTGAGTAAGCAGAGAAGTTTGTAACTTGGGGAGTTTTATGAACTGAAGGAACAATGTGAGTTAATAGTATGATGTGGAAGAACCCAGACAATTAGGCAAAGAAGAATGTTCAGGACAGGGGCACTGTCACTTTCATTGAAAATGAATAATTGCTAACAAAGTGAAAAAAGAGTTGGGGTTTGGTGCAAAAAGAACTGCATTCAAATTAGATCTCCACACTTACTAGTACTCCACACTTAGCTTCTATCCACCCCAGTTTCCCCAACTGTATAATGGGGATAACAGTCCTCACTCTTAGGGTTTTTGTGAGGATCAAATGAGAAACTTGTAAAAAAGTGCTTAACTCAGTGACTTGTTCAGCTAAGAAATTATATAAATGCTTATTCCCTTCTTCTCTTCATTCTACTGTTTTTAAACATTTCCCAAATATATCCAGTCATATTTTCTCCTGAGCCACATATTTTTGGAAGGGTATTATTTAACTAAAGAGTACTGTGGAGTGGGTAGACATGATGATGTAGACCCTTGAGACCATTCCCTATAAGGATAAATTGAAAGGACTATGGAATTGTAGCTTTGGAGAAAGAGAAGATATGGGAGCACATGATAGGTATCTTAAAGAATTTGAAGGGCTATCATGTGGAAGAAAGATTCAAATACTTCTTAACCACAGAAGGCAAAAAACTAAGTGCGATGGGAGAAAGTTCCAGGGAGATAGATTTAGGTTTGAGGTAAGTAAAACCTTCCCTGTCTTTCAAGTTGTCCCAAATTGTACTGGACTGCCTTGAAATATGGCTGGTATAGAGCAGAGGTTCTTAATTTAGATTTTATAATTTTTATATGAAAAATATTCAAATCCCATCGTATCTTTTTGAAACCCTATTTTATTTTAGGAATTTAATAAAATTTCAAGTTTTTGAGCTTTGAGTCCTTAGGTTTCATCAAACCACGAGTAGAATATACTACAGTGACAGCAACAAATAGTAACAATGAAACATTAATAATCTCTGCTCTTGATGTTATTACTTCTCATTGCTTAATTGATAGAATCATCTACATAGTCTCTGAGATTCTAATTCTGAGAGTCTGTAATACAGAGAGCAACTCCTGTATAATTTTGTGGAAAAGTTGCTATAGTTGAAAATTAATCATCCTGACACAAAAGTGGTAATAAGCTTTTCTGAACTTATATAGTTTGACCCTCAAAACTCCTAAGAACTAGAGTTTATTCAAAAGTGAGATAAACTGTCTTAAAAGATAGAGAATTCCTTATTAATCAAAATAATTAATTAATATTTCTATTCAACCTAATTCTAGTCATTTGATTCTAGTCTTCCTAAATTACTGAAAACATCATCCCAAGCTGTAGGAATTTGTACTCCCTAGCTATATGGATTCCTGACAGCTGGATAGTTTCTGAAAAATGTGCAGTTTGATGAAGCAGCATGAATCGATACTAATTTGTTCTCTTATGAGGAAGAAAAATCATATGCATACATATGATATTCAAAACCCTCTGAAACCTGCAAACATCTTACTTTTCTAGTTATTTTCATAATATGAATCTCTAAGGCAACACTGAGGGGTAGACAATGATGATCCAAACTGAAAAATAGTCAAGCAAAGTAGTCCAATGTATTTGTTTCTCTTATGGAAATTTTAGCCAACAGGTATTGAAGTAGAGCAGTGATTCCAAAAGCGGGCAGCACTGCCCACTCCCTAGTGGGTGCTGCAGTGATCCAGGAGAGAGGTGATGGCCACACTTTTTTGTATTACATTCTATTCTGAGTTCAATAAATGGTTTCATAATTTCCAGGGGGCACTAAGTAATATTTTTTCTGGAAAGGGGGTGGTAGGCCAAAAAAATTTGGGAACCACTGAAGTATAGCCTTATAATATATGAGACACATTGATTTACCAGTATGTATGCTAATTAGGAT
This sequence comes from Gracilinanus agilis, assembly GCF_016433145.1. Classification (NCBI taxonomy): domain Eukaryota; kingdom Metazoa; phylum Chordata; class Mammalia; order Didelphimorphia; family Didelphidae; genus Gracilinanus; species Gracilinanus agilis. The sequence continues at coordinate 437,981,540 of NC_058130.1, read as the reverse complement.
GATGGAAATACTGATTTTACCTCTCAATGCATGCAAACGTTATTTTTAAAAATGTGCAAATGATCTCCTATCCACTAGGCACAAATGACCATACTGAGCCTTAGAGGTACAAGCTTTATTATTATAAATATTTTTCATATATGTTTTTATATATTTTCACAGACACTTTATATTTATATGTTTTATTTATTATTAATAATATATAATATATTATATTTTATATTCTTTAATATATAAACATATAGAATTTATACATGTTCATATACAAAAGCTTTTTTAATATCTTACTCATGACTAGGTTCCCTCTCTGAACAGCTGGGAACCACATGTCTCTTCCATACAAGGTGGTCATCAGACAAGTCTTCGTCACTCAGCACTACCTTTGAGTGAATACAGGCTGCTCAGATCTCCAGTGTGGGGAACCAGGATCAATTCCATTTATCACCCAAGAGTAGACTAATGGCTCAACCTCTGTTGAATTTCATATAATTCTAGCTATAGGGGTTCCTAAGCTGTTCACTGTATAATTTGGTTGGGAGCTTATTACATGAACCATTTTTTTAAAGCCTTACTTTTTGTCTTACCATTGACTCTACCTTTTGGTCCTAAAGTAGAAGAGCATTAAGAGCTAGGCAATGAGGGATAAGCGACTTGCCCAGGGTCACTCAACTAGGAAGTATCTCAAACCAAATTTGAACCCTGTCTCCAGGACTAGCTTGAATGATAAAAGTGTTTATAATATCTTTTCTCTCAGAGGATCAACACATTTTTATCAGTTGTTTAAGGACAAAAATATGTTGTTTACTGTATCATACCATACAAGTATTTATCTTATTGAAAACTACTTCTTAAAGAAAAACAACTTACTCCAAGCAGTTCAATCACAGGAAGCTTAAAACAAAGAGGAATTAATTCTTCTAAGCTGACAAACTTATTCTTATTATCTTGTTAAGACACTAAAACTTGTTCTTAACATACAACTTTATGTCTATCTGTTGGTTATATCTTATGGAATGGAAGTAACTTTGGATTGTAAAAAAAAGAACTGGCTCTGGGACTGCAGTTGGAAGATTTAGATTTAGATTTAAATCCTCTCTGAGTTACTTTGAGCCTGTCTCAACTTTCTTGGGCTCCTGTTTCTTTAATTGTAAAATGAAAGTTTCAGACTAGACACCTCCTGAGCTCCTTTCTAGCTTTAAAACTATGATCCATTTGGGCATAGGAATACATAATAGATTAGTTTAAAAAATATGGAAAGCATGTGAGAAATGTAATATTTGCTGGGAAAAGTCACTTCACTTTTGGACATGTTGTCCAGGTAAACAATCTTTTTCAATTATAAAGAGATGGTCTACATGAGCAATGGAGGTTAAGGAGCAAAAAGCCTAAGGAAATGGCAACTCTTCCACAATGCTTAAGGTAGAACATATGAGAAAACATCTGAGCAGTGGTAATCTGCATGGTGAATGCTTTTCAACCCACAAAATTGACAGTTAAATTGAGCTTTATAGTTTACTAAGTAATATGTAATGCTAGCTCACAGAATCAACTCAGATTTTATTTTCTTTTTCAAGATGTGGGCACCTATGATTTCATAGCTCCTGGAGGGGAAGAAAAAATATCTTCTAACAATTCAGATCCACGATTGTTCTGCAATTTATATTCTTAATGTTTTCTGGGAAACTAGAAGGTTAAGTGACTTGCCCAGAATCATAAGAGTCAGTGAAAGTCAAAAGCAGGACTAGAACTCAGATGGAGCTGACTTTTAAGGGCAGCCCTTTATCCTCTAAAAGTGACTGCTCTAAATTGGTGGCTTGTTTGTACTTAGAATACTAATTTAATAAAAAACAAATGCAGTTAATTACTTCTTGTTAACTTTCTAGACAGGGTGAGAAGCTTTTGGTCTTCAGCATGAATTATGCAAAGAGAATCTGATAATAGAGATTAGTAACTCCCATTTTAATACCTGTTTTCTTAGAAACAGAGAAAGTGTAGCATTCATGGGGATATGGGAGAAAGCAAATAACATTTCAACTAGTATAAAGAGATATGAGAGTCTTAAGGATTGGTTAGTGATAAAAAGCTGAAAGGAATATTAGGATATGTTTTGAAGTAGTAATATGCATTTAAGACTTGTTGAGGCATTTCAAATTCTCTGAATTAGAATCACCGCAATAAATAGAGGAGAAATAATGTCCCTGAAAAAGCCAATCATGAAAGTATGAAAGGAGCACATTTAAACAAATATGAAAGATATAAAATCTTTGAATGCAAATGAGACAGGAGGGAAAACTATACAATAATATTTAGAACTCATCCTGAGAAGCTGACAAATGGGTTTATTTAGGGAATTATCTAGAATACTATTAAGTATACTTTTTATTTTCACAGAAAAATAGAGGAGAAAAATTATTGTAGGATGAATTGAGAGGTATCCTAAGATAATGAAGAATAGCACACCATCTGTTGAAAAGATAAGACATTTGATCGACTTGCATTGCTGATATTGCTGTATAAAAATGAGGCAAGGGTCTTGACTGCAAATGATGACAAAGATACTTATGAGCACCATGCTGGGGATTAAGGTTTAATTCAGAAGACACACTGAAGTAGTTGAATCGCCTATTTGTATTGCAGACAAGTCATCTTTAAATGACATAAACAGCAAGCAAAACAGTGAAAGAAGTGGATGAGAATAAATAAAGGCATATTGTGATTCACCTAACTGAGATGAAAGCATAGGCTAAGGAATTTATACATGAGGAGAGATTCCTAGACCAGGAAGAGCAGATACTCTTGAATTGGTATTTATTTTTTTATTATTACATTTTCCATCATTTAAAAAAACTGTCATCTTTCCCAATACTAGCCCCACCAACCCAATTAATTAATAAAGATGTGACCTTGAGCTGACAATGTGGAATTTAGGTTCAGAACAATTATCTCCCTATCCAAGTGGAAATTTTTCACTGCTTTTTTAATATTCGATGTTATTTGACCTTTCTTTGACTCAGTTTTCTCATCTTTAAAATAAGAGAATTAAATGAAAGGATATCTAAAGTCCTTTCTAACTGCAAATACTGTATTCTTCTAGTATTTTTCATTTTTCACTCATTTTTACTTCTTTGGTCTTCACTATCATGCTGCCAAACTGACTATTTCTCCAGAAAAATGAAACCTGAGGACTTGGTACCCTTCTGAATAATAGAAATCAATTTAGTAAATCAAAAATATCTTTCAAGCAAAAAGCTAATTTATTCTAGGGAGCTTGTTGTCATAAGTAAGAAAATCAGAAAACAGAATGGGCCCTTTGACTTGCTAGAGTAGGGGTGGGCAACGTATGGCTCTCGAGTCATATCTGGCTCCACCTCCCGACCAGCCAGTCTGGGCAGGGCCCCAGAATGTGCCCCAGGGGGCCCTTCAGTCCATCCCCCCACCCCCACCCCCACCCCCCCATATTCCAGCGCCTTTTGCCTCCATCCTCCTCCTTCCACAGGCATTTATGGCTCTCAGGGCCAAAAAGGTTGCCGACTGATGTGCTAGAGGATCAAAATGTTGATTTGGCTTAATTTTGGCTCAATTTTCTTCCCAGAAGACTTTGTAGAAATACTTCATAGCTACATCAGGATGGAAAGTTCTAAAATCCTTGGAGGAAAAAAAAATCATAAAATCTCAAAGTTGGAATGATCCATAGGTGTCATATTATCTCTATGACATTTCTGTGAAAGAATTTAAAACTCAAAATTCCCCAAATGGAATTTATCTCTTCCCAACTCATCACATTCACCAAACCTTGTTTCTCCTGATGACTCTACCAATCTCTTTTCTCATGGTTATAATCTCAGAGTTGGAATCATCCCTGAATCTGATATATTACTTACTCTAAAATATCAGCTGCTTATCAATCCTTCCTTCACCATTTTTATATTCATCCTTTCCCCTCTACTCACAAAATAACCAGCCTATTTCAGACCCTCATCAACTTTCACTTGGACAACTTTAGTACCCTCTTATCTAAATGGTTTTCTTTCTTCTTCATCCTCGTCCAATCCAAAAGACAACCAAATTAATCTCTATAAGGAATATGTCTTATTACATCACCCCTCTGGTAAAAACAAAGCAAATCAAGAAAAAAAAATAAAGAAGAAAAATCCTTTCAGTGGACCTTCATTATCTTTGGAATAAAATACACACTTAGTTTAATATTTAAATCCTGCTACATTTTTGATTTTACTAACTTTTTTTCCTTCGTTTGTTTACTCCTCTTCACATACTGTATAATTAATCCAAAGCAGATTACTAGTTTTCCCCTGGATTTAATATTATATATCCCCTCTTCCTGCCTTTACCTATACTGTGCTCTTAAGTCTTGAATGTATTTCCTTATCTCTGTCTTTCAGAATTTTTAATTTCCCTCAAGGCTCAAGTTTGTCTAATTCCAGAAGTCTCCTCTAATGCCCCTTCATAAATGCATTCTCCCACCTCCAATTATAACATATGTAACCACTTATTTGTCAAAATATTATTTTTAATGTGAGCAGAAAATTAGGGATTATTGACATACAATTAGATTCTGGGTAAACGAGATTGCCAATGACATTAAGAAGAGGGTTGTTGCATTTCTAAAAAGACAGAAAAAATGGGGAGAAAACACCAGAATTATCTATTTGAATGGAGATTTAAAAAGCTAGGATAAGTCCTACAAACCTAGAATTGTTGCTATTGAGAACAGAGACTAAGGAATATAGGAAACTATTCTGGAAGTTTACAAAGTGTATTAGATTTGTGGATAAGCAACACTGTCCCCTTGTGGACAGAACTTTTACTATTAAACACATTCTATTCAGAATCACAGAAAAGGCATTTATTTGGAAGATGTGTATAAGTGGAATTTGATGCTTACTTTTTCATTTTGGGTTGAATTTCAAATGCAAAGAATGGAAATAGCTGCAAAGAGGAGATTAATAAAAACTGTAGGAAGATTTCAACTTCTATCTTACTCTGAGACCCAACTTCTTTCTATACTAGATCCTCATTAGAAAACTGACAATAGGCTTTGTATTGTTCAGCTCAATAGATGAAAAAGGTGTGTATTCTAAAAGTACACTAAAGGCTAAATAATAGATCATATTACTTTTGAATAAGTAGAAAAAAGTATGACAACGCTGTGCTAGTAAGTTAAAAGTTCCTCTGAGATACCCTGGAGTTTCACCAACTAGGCAAAAGAAACCAGAAACAAACATTCTACTTTCTATGATCCACTTTAACGTTACAATGCATAGACACAACTTCAGAGGACACCATTATCTGTCTGATTGGTGTTCTACTTGACTAAAAAAGAACTGACTTCAGATTTTAATAGAAATAGATTTGTTAAATCTAAATCTTTTTTATTCTATTTAGACTTAGGTAATATGTCTGTCACCTTGACTCCAGAAATCTTTCCTAAATACGCCTAATTAGTGTTCGCTCCTTCCTTGGAATTATAATATGCTTACTGATTTGGATGTTATCTCTGGAAGAAGATACAAAAAATAAAACTAACTCCTTCCTATGGGAACCAATGCTGTTGAGTTTATTAGTATCATATGCTGAACAACTAAGTTAATCAACCATAGAATTAAGCCTGACAATACTCACATTTTGTTTATATTTTTGCACTCAGCAGAAACAAACATGTTAACTTTCAGAGTTCCATTTTAACCTTGTAATGTACAGAAGCAGCATGAGAGAAAACAACAGCCTATTTGGCATTCCATCAAAAAAATTTAAAATGTTTAAACATAGCCCCAAATTTGTTAAATCTCCCAATAACTTTTTTCTAGTTTCTCTTGATATTGAATCAGATCTAATATATTGACTTTAACAACTACAGAAGAATGGATATGAAAGGTATAATGATGATGGCCACCATTTTAGGAGGAAGGAGGAGCAGATTATAGATTATGCATCAGGGCAAAGGGAAATATGATCCAATTTTTGTTTTGAGTGTCAGGATAGGGCAAAGGAACTGTAACATCATGAAGGGATGTGTGTGTGTGTGTGTGTGTGTGTGTGTGTGTATTCAATAATGTCTCTGTCCCAAATAGCTTGCAACAGCAGTCCAAATTTGAGGTTGAATGTTTACTATGGAATTTTGGTCATGTATTTTGTAGCTGAGAGTCCAGAAATCATTTGCCAGACATTATTTATATAGATCCTATGGTTAATATCAATAACCCTTGAAAGCTACCAGTCATGGAAATTTAAAAAAAAGTTAACATTTCACTCACTCAGTCAAATAACTATACAGCTAAAAAGGGGAGTACAAAAAATAAAAAAAAACAAAACTTTTGAATAATTTGAATAGATGTCACAAAATTTTATAGCCTATTTCTGTAAGTTCAAAGCTAATTTTAACAAGAGTTGCCATCAGGATTCCCAGTATATAACATATTAAGAACAGAATAGTTAGAATAGTGCTGGTGAGCTGTTATAAGAAGAAATTATTTTTAAAAAATAACAGCAAGAAGAGACAGCAGACATCCTGAGAGAAAAGTAGCTCAAAAATTATAATATAAAATACCCTTGGGGCAGCTACTCAAATAGCTAGTTATCCACCTCTCTCCCATGGCATGTCAATACTTACTCTTGTGGCTGGTTTATTCTCCAACCTGCCCTCAATTGGTGGTGCACTGGATAGACTGCTAGTCTTATAACCAGGAAAAAAATTGAATTTAAAGTGTCCTTGGACATATAGTATCTGTGTAAGCTTGGTCACATCACTTAACCTCTGTTTGCCTCAGTTTCCTCAACTCTAATGGGTATAAATGGATATAAGAATAATGGACATCTAGATGACAAAGTAGATAGAGTGACAGACCCAAAGTCAGGAAGACCAGAGTTCAAAGATGGCCTCAGACACTAGCTATGTGACCCTAGGCAAGTCACTTAACCCTGTTGGCTTTAATTCCCTCATCTGTAAAATGAATTGAAAAAGGAAATTCCAGTATCTTCACCAAGAAAATCCCAAATGGATCAGGAAGAATGGGGCAAGACTGAAATGACTGGCAACATTAAAAATAGCTTCTTCTTCCCCAGATGTTGTGAGGATCAGATGAGATAACAATTGTAAAAGTGCTGAACCCATTGTCTGGCATATAATACTATATAAATGTTCATTGCCATTCCCTTCTAATACTGTATTGCTCCCAGAAAGGACTATTATTACCAAATAGCCAAATTACAACTCTCTTAAGTTTCTGGGATAAAAACTTTTTAGAGGGGGAGTTTGCTATCCCAATTCATCACTTTAGCTCCCTACTAGTGCATTTCCATTTAAACTAACCAATTCTTCAAAACAATTACATATTTATATATTAAATATAACCATTCATTTAGTAATAAATCAAAAGAAATAACTTAAAAGATACTTGTGTATTATACCAAATATAGTAATAATAAATATATCACAATCTACACACATGATTAGATCACACTCACCAATAAGCTTTTACAACTTTTGATTTTTTTAACTTCTTTTTGATCCTTAAACATATGCTAAGGATAGTAATACACTGATGAATTAACTATCAGTTCCCTTTAGAAATGAAAAACATAAAAAATTACTCTTTGGAGAAATAAAGATAATTTCTCATATCTATTAACTGATCTGGATGCTTTGCTGTATAGTTAGCTTATAGGAAATATAGCTTTATGAGGCAAGTTAATTAAAAAAAGACATGGAAAGACACATGAAATTATGAAGAGTAAAAGGAGCAGAACCAGGAGAACATTATAAACAGCAATAGAAATATTGTTTGAAGAATAAATTGTATATGTCCACTTCAGAGAAGAACTGATAAATGTGTGTGTGTGTGTGTACAAATACAAATCAGAATATGTGACTCTTCTATAGAATTAACTAATAACTTCCTATGAATTCTAGAATAAAATATAAGTTCCCATGTTTAACTTTTAAATCACTACAAAATTTGTCCAAATATATATAGTCAAATGATTTCTTTTTATAGTGTAAGGAGGGGAGGAAGGGAGAAAGATACCTGGGTACTTTAATGTATCAAACAAATGATTTAATTAATTTTTAAAAGGAAAGTGGCTGAAAAACTATATTTTTAGCCTCCTATATATCTTCTTTCCTCCAGACCTTTATCTCTCTAGTCTAATTTCTATATTGTTTCCAAAATACTCTTTCTTAAATACAAATCAGAATATGTGACTCTTCTATGGAATTAACTCTAATGGCTTCTTTATTAATTCTAGAATAAAATATAAATCCCCATGTTTAGCTTTTAAATCATTATACAAAATTGTCCAAAATGATCTTTCCAGTCTCTTTATACATTAATAGTCTTCCCACACTCTGAGATCAAACCAAACTGGCCTCCTCTCCATTCCTCATTTTTGTCATGCCATTTCCCATTTTTATTCCTTGCATTGCCTTTGCGTTTTTTTTGTCCATTTCATTTTGTTTTGTTTTTGATCTCTGTTTCATAGAATCTATTCTTGCCTGATAGATGTAGAATCTCTATCTATCAGGCATAATTTTCTATATGAAAATGTTCTTGATCTCTCCAATTTCCAGTGCTTTCCTTTTGAAATAATTTTATATTTTACTAACCCAAAGTGTACACATGTGTACACATGTATGCATATATGTATATATAATGCAACATTTATGCAGGCATGCTTTATATTGTGCAGGCATCAATTAACTTTACATTTTATGCTTCTATTTTTATAGATATCATTCTTTCTGAATTCAGTATAATTTTATTATAAGTAGGGATTATTTAATTTTTGTAATTTTACTATCCTCAGGAAATAACACATTTTAGGTCCTTATTATTGATTTGTTTTTTGAGTAACTTCTCTTCCTCAGTTTCCCTCTCAAATCAGTGAAAGCAGCAGAGATCAGTGGATACTTCTGAGAGGCTTCAATTCTATAAAAGCCTACATGGTGTTAATGGGACATATCTTGAATTGAAGCTTTCAGCAAATGACCTCATGTCTCTCTTCCACAATCATGAATTTCATCTTTATCTGCAGCTCTGAGAACCCTGGCATTTCTTCCCTAGGTCTTTCCTCTCATACCCATTCCTGATCACTTCTGTCAGGCTTCTTCAATCTCTTCACTACACTTTTAATGAATGGCTCACATCAGTACCTCCTGGTGTTTAGTGATTCACTTTTATTTAGGAGGAATAAATCTAGCAAATCCCTCTTGTGAAATTAACAATTTGTTCCAGCCATTTATTAGCTCTTCAATTAGTTCTCTTTGAAAACCATGTTTCTTTCTGCTTATATTCATATCAGTTTTTAACAAATTAAAATTCTTTCTCTCCCCTTTAAATCATCAAAATTCACATATGAGTTATGACCCCGCATGGTTACAACATAATTTCAACCTTTGTAGTTATGTTGTAGTTTATTTTTTCCCCAAATGAACCTATTCAATTTGAAAAATTGTTTCTTTACTCAGGGATTTTAGCCATTGTTTTTATTTTTGTCTGCTCTTTATAAACCACAGTTCTTTGCCTATATTTTCTAGGTACCAAACTGCTAAATTATTAAGAAGTCAATCAATACTTTATATACTTCAGCAATTGCTTTACTTAATTTTCTGTACCACTCAATCCTAAATTGATCCATGCAAACTGTTAGTCCTTAAAGTTCTAATATCTTATCAATAAGAAAGATAAAAGAAATCAACGGAATAATCTAACAAACCTCAACACCCCTAATTATAGTACTATATTATCAGAGTTTTAGAATAGCCAATAATCATAATGTTTCAGTTCAATAAAGTGAATATTTATTAATTTCTCTGATTATAGCAACGGGCTAGTCTCTAGGGGAAATACAAAATAAGATATGATATCTCTTCTCATGAATGTATCCTCAGAGTTCAATTAGTTGGCATAAGACATTGCTAAGTACATTTACAAAGATTTCCATTTTAAGTAGTTATGATTACTATTATTTAAATTTTTGGCCCTTGCCATGATGAATCAGTTATTTAGAAAGTTGAACTTTGTTGAATAAGGAAGAATTGATTACCTGAAGATGGAATAGAAATACCTTGAGGCAAGAATTTGTGCATGGTACAGTAGAGATACATAATAATGTTAGATTAAATTGAACAGACTATGCTAAATAAAGCATCTTGATGTAGACCAGACACACAAAGACATCGAGGAATTGCATAAACATTTGGGGAAAAGAGATGAGAATAATAGTTGAGAATTTGAGAATTTGCTCTGCTGTGTATAACTAGACGACTTCCTTTTGGAAATCCATCCATTAGTGGGTATAGACAGAATGTGATTATTTTCCAGGTTGAGAAAGCCACTTAGTACTATTCAAAACTAATACTGATGATGTCCTTGGATTAAAAAAAGAGAAATAGATGAAAAATACATATTCATTGCAACTTGAGCTAAGCAAAATATATCAAACAATAAAGTCATTAGAAGGATTTAATGACACACGAAGGCTAAAAATCTTAGTATGAGAAGCATTGAATAAAGAATAAAAGGCACATCTTTCAAGGGACAGTTTCAAGGGATAGTGTTTAAAATAAGTTGAATACATTTATAAAGGATATACTTTTTAAACAATATCACCACTGGTACTATGTTTCACAATTTCTAATGTTTTGTTAATAGCTTGTAAGGTAATTTAAAATGTCTAATGATTTGTTATTGCTAAAATTCAACCAACAATGACTTAGAGTTTTACAGTATTAGTATGGTTCAATCTGGGTATGAAACAAACAACTTTTCTTCCTATTTGCCAAATATTAAGTTTTTCTATTTTGTGAAATTTAAAGATAATTTTCTTTTAGCAGAGTTATACTTTGAGGCTGGCAGGGTAGAAGATGATTGATAATATTAGTCCTCCAGTAAAGGAGGCTTCCTATTCAGTGAGATGTGGTGGAGCCCTTTGGTTCCTAAATGCTGTTTGAGTACTTATAAAGTTGGATAATTTCAAATATAGGAAGCCACAGTATGAAATATGTGAATACTGCCATAGAGCAAATTACCTCACAAATAAAATCTTTTAATGTTGAAGTTGGGTGTTTTGTTTTTTGTTTTTTTTTTTACCATAAGAAGAGCAAAATTTACTTTGGTTTATTTGTGTTATAGGTCTAAATGATTCATTTTCCTCCTTCCAGCCTTTGTATCCTAGATTCAAAATTTTATATATATATATATATATATATATATATATATATATACACTCAATTTGGCAATGTGTCATTAAAGATAGATAGCTGGCTTCTGAGATGCAAAGAAATGTATCTGTTGACCTGAAATACACAGGCTGTGTTAATTAGACATTTTAACATCTCAACTTTCTAGGCCATATTTTAAGACTGTATGATGGTGAGAATGTGCCAGCGTGCTCTGATAAAGAACATGTCCAGGAGTTCCTTGTACTTAGCAAAATAATAGATCTAATCTGAATTAATATTTTCAAAGCAGCATGCTGTAATGGAGAGAACACTAAGCTAAGAATCTGGAAGCTCAAGTTTCATTTTTGTCTCTGTGCCTTGCTAGCTTTTTGTTTTTAAATAAATCATTTGAGTATTGTATGTCTCAGTTTCCTCATCTGTAAATTTTGCATTATAACATTGCTTTCCCTGCCTTTCAGGGCTGTCTTAGGAAAGTGTTTTCTAAAGTGCTATGTGAAGGCGAGCCACTTGAGACCATGCTGCATGGAGATGAAACTGAGGCTTAACTTTTAGAATTTAGCAATGCCAATGTAACCTTGGGTCAGTACCATTCTTCAAGATAAAGAGCTATCAATAGCACCATCGATCTGAGGGAAGGCTTTGTTTTTGCTTTTGTTTTTTTCTTCCCATAGCTTCTACCTCCTTGATCAGAAGGGTATAAGTGCCTGTGATTAGACTAAGGAATAAGCAGAGGAAGATGATTATGGGTGTGCTGATTAAATTGGAGGTGGGAGGGAGTGATGTGGAATAGAGATAAAGACAAAGGAAGAGCTGGTATGGGACAAGGGAGAGACATATAAAGAGACTGAGTAGTGAGCGAGTGAGGGAGGTATAGAGGTAGAGAGAAACAGAAAGAAAGAGAGAGATGTGGAGAGAGGAAAAAAAGAGAAGAGACAGAAAAAGAGAGCGAGAAAGGAAAATTACTGAAAGTGTATTCTTTTATTGACTAAAACAGCTAAAAAGTGATTGAGGCAGTTGATGAATAATAAGCAAAGCCCCAAATTTCCCAAACAAAACTCCACAAATTTCCAGTAAAATTGTTCTATCTCCATCTGACCTATACAAAATACAAGCCATTGCCCTTTCAAAGAGTGAGTTCCCTGGGGAGAGATTTACATTGCACTGTTCTTATTTTTCTCTTAAGAAATATTCAGGGATCCAACATTCTTGCCATGAATGGCAACTATTTTGTTGAAAACCTTATGTGGAAAATGGAAATCAATATTTCAAAAGTCTATCTATTTCTTCAAAGAAGGTTCTTTTTAAGGACTGAGGCAAAATATGCCTTCTATAATGCTCTGGCCCAAAGAGGCAGAAAGAGCAATCTTTTCTGCTTAAATTCCACCAGGAAAAAACAAAAACAAATTAATTAACAAAAAGCCTGAATTTGTGAATATCAGTTAGTGATTCTTTCAGGAGTCTAGATGTAAAAAATAAAAATACCTTCATTTATTCACTTATGTATTTACTTATTCATTCATTCATTAATTTATCTACCTATCCATTCATTTACACATTATATAATAATATATAATAATATATTTTTAAAACCTTGTCTTTTGATTTAGAATTGATACTTGCATTGATCCCAAAATATAACAGCAATAAAGGTCTAGACCAGTGGTTCCCAAACTTTTTTGGCCTACAATCCCCTTTCCATAAAATATATTACTTAGCACCCCCTGGAAATTATGAAACTATTTATTGAACTCAGAATAGAATGTAGTACAAAAAAAGTGTGGCCATCACCGCCTCCCTGGATTGCTGCAGGACCCACCAGGGGGCGTTGATGCCCGCTTTGGGAATCACTGGTCTAGAGAACTGGGGTTAAGTGACTTGTCCAGGGTCACACATCTAGGAAGTGTTTAGAAGCCACATTTTTATCCAGGAACTCCTAGCTTCAAACCTAGTGCTCTATCCATGATTAATCTACCTAGCTGACTCAATTTATACGTTTGTGATGGAAACAGAAGAGTTCAGGTGGTATAGGTATAGGATGATTTGTAGAGCATGTGACTGGAGCTTAAACTAGTCAATCAACAAGTATTTATTAAGGGTCTATCATGTGCCAGAAACTTTGTTGGACTCTATAGATATAAAACTATTGAATGAAATAATCCTTACTCACAAGTAGCTTACAGCTAATGGGAATGGATAGGAAATAGAGATGAATTTTGCCCTTAAAAATGAGTCTCATTTACCTCTTTCAGGAGGTAAGATTAGGGGAGAGAGAGAGAGAAAGAGAGAGAGAGAGAGAGAGAGAGAGAGAGAGAGAGAGAGAGAGAGGTAGGTTTAATACAGTTTGCTGTTAAATGTAGGTTTATTTGTTTAGAAGTTCCCCTTCACCCTTCCCTGTATTATTGTAGTCCACACATTTATAACGAATACTTAGAACATACATACACTCAAACTTAAAATCTGTATGTCCAAAAAATGAGATTTGAGGGTCAACAATGTCAATTCCCTAACTCAAGAGAGTCAGAAAAGGATTAAGAAAGCTAGAAATGGACAGAGTAAACATTTAGATTGTTTCAATGTGGCAGCAACTGCAGCCAACTCTTTGGCAGGTCAGTGAGAAAAAATTCCTCAATGAACTGATACAGAGTCAAATGAGCAGAACCAGAAGAACATTGTACACAGAAAGTAAAACATTGTGGAAAAATCTAATGTAATGGACTTTGCTACTAGTAGCAATGCAACAAACCAGGACACTCTTGAGGGACTTATGTAAAAGAATGCTATCCACATTGAGAGAAAGAATTATGGGAGTAGAAATGCAAAAGCAAAACATATGAAATCACTTATGACATGTATATGAGGGTATGTGATTTGGGGCTTAGTCTTTAAAAAATCTGTATATAGTAAAAATGAATAATATGGAAATAGGTATTAAGTAATAACATTTGTATAACCCAGTGGAATTGCTTGTTGGCTCTTGGAGGGGGGAAGGAAAAGATGAGGGAAAGAAAATGAATCATGGAAACATGGAAAAATATAAAAAAAATTTTAAATTAAAATTAAAAAAATTATTGAGGAGCCCAAATGCCTTTTGTTTAGGTGGATTGTATCTATTTTAAGCATATTAAAAATTAAAACTGATAAATAAAATATTAAAACATTTCAAATAACATTAATAAACCCATTGTATGTTAATTTAAATGATACCTATTTATGTAAAATAGAAACATTTTATGAGAACAAAAACAATAGCAAGGATACTGGGATTGTCTAAAATATCTTTGCAAACTTCTTTATTATCTGAATTAATAGAATATATTGTCATTTTTGTTCCTTTATTCAATTTTCTGCAATATATTACTTTGGTTTAAGTAGATGAAGAAAATCTGGCCTCACAGAAATCTGTATTTGGAAAAGCAAGAAATATTTTGAAAATCAAATAATGTCAATATAATTATAAAAATATTTTTGACCTTATAGACCTCTTGAAAGGGTTCCAAGAACACCCAACCCTATTTGACTCTATTTACTCACATGATCTCCTAGGAACTTTTTATTGTTTTCTTTTCCTTCATTCTAATGTATGTTTCCCTCCATCATCCATAATATCAGAGCATTCACAAGTAATGTTTTCTAGGTAGGCTTCAAAATTATGTCTTCTCTCCTCCCCTACAAACTTGCCATTTCTACCATGACTCATATCAAGTCAGAGAGTAATGAAATATGATAATACTAGTTCATTGTATCATAAATGTCAGATAATGCTATGTTAACCCTCAAAGCATTACAACTAGATTTTGCAATCCCAAGGAATGAAATTCCAATTGTAAAATTTCTTCTGTTGTGACAGATTTGTAGAAGATCTATTTAAAGGGATATAGCCTTTTAAAAATCCCTCAATTTTTTTTCTATTCTTGAAGAAAATTGCATTGTTTTGCTATGTCCTCAATTTAAAATTTTAGTTTTGCTCATACAAAGAAGTCTGTGTAAAAAAGAAAGAAGTGGGGGGAAGGGAAGCCAGGAAAAAGGAAAGAATAGAAGAAAAAAGAAGAAACAAAGAAATGAAGGAAGGAAAGAATGAGAAAGGGTATTCTGCAGTTAAAAGAGTTTCAAAGTTGACTTAGCAAAGTTTTCAATGTTCAAATCTCACTGTGGCTCCACTTTTGTTTTTATTTTCAGTTTATTTTTGCATTACTAAAAGCCTATTTTAATGTAAATGAATAACTAAATTATCTTTGAATGATCACAAGTATTTCTTACTGTATTATTTCTTAGAAGTGTCAATTTATCAGTAAGATAATACAAAAATCATTGAAGTATGTTATTTCATAGAGAAAATGGAAAAAAATATTAAATTGATTTTTCTTGAAATTATGTTTTGAAAATTGAAGCTTTCTCCTCTATTTCTTCATCCTGGAAACTATGTCCTATTTTACTATATATAAACTTCTGATCATTAAAAAATTATAAAAGCTATTTGTTTCACATGATCATTAGAGAGGTTGATATACAAGAGTCAGTTCTTCCTTTGATAGAAGTTATCCTATTTTTACTGTGCCTCTGTGTCTACTGACTGAAGGTAACATTTATGAGTAATTCCCATGAGGAAGTAATCTATCCCAAAGAAAATAATTGAGCCTTTTCCTTCACACTTGCATATTTTTCTGATGGAGATAAGACAATGTTACAGATGAATGCAACATAAATAACACTGATATGAAGGACAAGCAGATTGGCTTGTTAACTGGTCTCTACCAGTAAGTCATTGAATGACTTGGCACCTCTTTGGACATATTTCTTCATCTGTAAAATGAGGGACTTTCCTTGACCTCTAAGGTGGTTTCCAGTTTTCAAATTCTATGATTCTTTACTTCATTTCAAAAGTCAAACTAAAGCACCAGGGTTCAAGTTTGTGGTTTGGTTTAAATATTAATGAATAATAAAGACATTTGCATGAAATTTCTACTCATTGATTCATCATAAACTCTTACTTCAGGAAACAAGGTTGGAATATTTACTGGTAGGAAAGCAATGAATAAAATACTAAGTCAGCTGTATTTTTTACCCAATTAATGTCTCTCTGGACAAGTATGATGGATATAGCCATGTATTTAGGGTCTCTGCCTGGACTACAAAATAAAGTTAGAAAATTGGTAGCTTTATCTTTTAATCAGCTAATACAATAAACTACAAATCATTAACATATATGACACCAAACATAGTGCAAAATATTGGTCAGTTCCACATGGTCTAAAGGCACAGTATGAAATCTGTAATTTGATTCTCTATATAATTATCATTGCATGATTTTTTGGGAAGTGATTAAAGTATTTAGAATAATATACTGTATTTTTAAAAATAGAATCCTAACATAAATCTATTCTTAGAGATGAAAGATGACCAGGCCTATTTAAGATTTACTTGAATGATGGAATTCCCCTAGCCAGGGAACTTTTGGGAATAAGTTATGGGGCTTTCGGGGGTAAGGGTCAAGAGTGGCAGTTCAGTCTAGTTTTCCCATTCTGAGGAAAATCCTCTTTGCATATCTACAAAATGTTTTTCATTTTCAGAGAATTAATACCTTGAAACTAAAAGAACTTCAGAAACTTTTTTCAAAGGTGTGGAGGAGAAAAGTTGAGCTAGCCTAATTTCTTCAAGCAAGATTCTGAAACATGTCATTTCTTCCTAATTGTCCATTATCATATTTAATAACAAGCCTAAAGGTTTGTAGCACCTATTCCTCTCTCTTGTCCTATCCCTTTTAAGGGAGTATAACAGAAAAAAGACCTCTGATCATATGCTCCAATCTATATAATTTCCTGTTAAATTATTAGCAAGCATTTTAAGACAGAGAGGGAGAATAAGAAGTAGTTCTCAAAGGGGTTTCTTAACATCTGGCACGATGATTAAAAGCCTGGTGGAAGGAGGCAACCAGGTGATACAGTGGATACAGTGCTGGTTCTGATCAGAAAGACTCATCTTTCTGAGTTCAAATCCAGGCTCAGATACTTATTATTTGTATGATTCTGGACAATTCAGTTAGTCATGTTTGCCTCAGTTTTTTTATGTGTAAAATAAACTGGAGAAAGAAATGGCAAAACACTCCAGTATCTTTGCCAAGAAAATTCCAAGTGAGGTCATGAAGAGCCAGATATGATTGAAAAATGATTGAAAAACCAATAAGAGGTAGTGATTGGCCTAAGTTTTTAAGCCATGATTTAAAGGAATTTATGGAGTCCTAAAGGTAGAGTTGAAAAGAATTATCCTCAAGGCATGAAGGATAACCAGAACAAAGATATAGAGATGGGAAATGGAGTGTGCAGAACAACAAATAGGACACTGATGTCTAGGATGAGTAAGGGAGTAATGTATAAGCTGACAGGGAAGGGGGGAAGGAACCAGATTGTAAAGAGATTTACTAGTAACACAATAATGTATGATGATTAACTGGGAATGACTTAACTTTTATCAGCAATGCAAGGATCCAAGACAGTTCCCAGGGCCTCGTGATGAAACAGACTACCAACACCATAGAAGGAAGTGATGGAGTCTAAATGCAGAATAAAGCATATCATTCTTCATTTTATTTCCTTCATGAATTTTTCTCTACTGTAAGTGATGTGTCTTCTTTCATAACACGGTGAATGTACAAGCTATCTCATGTTACCTGCCATCTTGAGGAGGGGGAAGGGATGGGAGGAAGAAAGAGAACATGGATCACAAAATGTCAGAAAATGATCATTAAAGTTGTACCACATGCAAAAAGATTTAAAGTTAAGAAACTTTTTTTAACCCTTAACTTCTGTGTATTGGCTCATAGGTGGAAGAGTAGTAAGGGTGGGCAATGGGGGTCAAGTGACTTGCCCAGGGTCGCACAGCTGGGAAGTGTCTGAGGCCAGATTTGAACCTCCAGTCTCTAGGCCTGACTCTCAATCCACTGAGCTACCCAGCTGCCCCCAAGAAATTTTTTTTAAACAAAGAGAGGCAGAGATTTTCTGCCAAAGAGAAGAATTTATTTTTGGTCCTCAAGATAACTGAAAGCCACTCTAGTATGTTGACCAGATCTGTACTTTAAGAATACCACTCTGCCAGGTATTTGAATGTTGGATTGAAGTGGGGGAAAAGAGAGGGAGGGGAGACTCAAAAGGAGTATGTATATCTATAGATATTCACAGATAAAAAAAATTAAATTTAGGTATTTAAGTCAATTACAAATGTTGACTCAAAATTAGTTAAAAATGAAATAATGGACTAAAAAGTTAACATAATTTGCATTAATATTAATCAAATTAAAACACACAAGATAAGAAAGGTACTAGTCTAGTCTAGTCAGAGCATATACATACTCACACACACACACACACACACATATATATATATATATATATTTGCTATTATGACTAGTCTAGGTGCAGTACTTTAAGACTTAGATGAAGACAACCAGTAATGAAGAAATTCAAAACCATGCCATTAAAGGAATGATGAGAGGAAGTTGATATGTTTAGCCTGAAGAAGAGAGATGTCTGGGGAAAAAAGAAAAGCTTTGTTCCTATATTTGAAAGATTTAGAGTTGAATGTCTTATAACGGGTAGCTGCAAAAAGGAAATAGAAAAGCAATTAGGTGAATGATAGGGAGATCAAAAAATGCCCATTGTCTAAATTAAGATATACAGTTGGATGGATAATCCACTCACCAATTTTATATATGTGTGTGGGCATATAAGTGTATACACATATGTATATTTCTCCTGTGTGAGTATGTGTGTGTGCATGTTTTTGCTCTTTTTCAGTCATTTCAGTTGTATCTGATTCTTTGTGACCATATTTGGGGTTTTCTTGGCAAACATACAATAGCAGTTTCTCTAGCTCATTTTATAAATCAGTAAACCAAGATGCAGAGATTTAAGTGACTTGCCCTGGGTCATATAGAGATTAAATGTCTGAGGCTGGATTTGAACTCAAACCTTCTTGACTACATGCACACACACACTCATATATTCATGTCAAGACAGATATTTCAAATTTTCAATGAGTTTGAATCAAAACTGAATGGGAAAGGAGAATAGGTTGGATAACCTTGGGAAAGTTGTACATTTTAATGAACTCTATATTCTCCATGAGTCAAAGCTCATCATTTAAAATCGTTATTTTACCAGTTATTTTGTTCAACTTAAAGTTATGGAATATTATAGTCACAAAAGAAGGAGAATTAGTCAATTAAAGGACAATAAAGAGATGCATGGAGAGAAAGATCAGATTATAAAATATCACAAGTAAGGAATTACATGAGGAAATTTATTTTTTTAAAAAGCTGTCATAAAAATATATGATTAGGAAAAAATATGACTTGTTCATGTAGTGAAAGTGAGAGATATTTGATGGCCAGATAATATACTCTTTCAGTTTATATGTAATATCCAATGAAAAAGAAAGCTAACATGTTAAGTGGACCAAATGTGATAAATTTATGGAAGGACATGAGGAACTGTCAAATAATGTAGGCAAGGATGGATGGATTGAAATTAGTTGTTGGAGGGAGCACCCACATTGATGCAGTCACATCTTACAGAATAAGAAAGATTTTTCTAAAAAAATGAAGATGTATAGCAATAGAATGGACTGCTCCATTAATTGAAGATGCTCTCATTATTAAAACAAAGAGGCTATGTGACTACTTGCCAAGTATACTATGGAAGGGAATTCTGCATATTATAAGAAAATGAGTGATGATATATCTCTTAAGACCCTTTTAAACCTAAACTATGATAAATTTCTCATACTAAGAATTTGTAATTCATTCTTTTTCAGTGCCCACTATATACTTTAATGATAGTACTATAACTCATAATGTTTATCATCTGAGGAGCAGAAAAGAGAGAACCGTACATTGTAGACATGTTCAATACTGTGGCATGGTTGTCAACAAGTTAATTTCATTTAGGTAAATAATTCAAACTCTTTATCCTTTTGGAGAAATCAAAATCACTACAGGTTGGCGACATAGTAGATAGAGAATAGAACTTGCAGTCAGGAAGACCTGAGTTTGAATATTGCCTCAAACACTGTATAACTCTGGGAAAGTCATTTAAACACCATTTCTCTCAGTTTCTTCATCTATAAAATGGTGAAGATGACAATACCTAACTCCCAGGCTTGTTGTGAGGTTAAAAATGAGGTGTTTTGGAAGCAGTTAAACCTGAAGGTGATCTATTAATGTTAACTATTTTATAATAATTATTATGGATATAATATTTATTTCTGTTGCTTAAAGGTCCACAGAATCTCTTAGTGGTGGCCCTTCTCTCAGTATCAGTTCTTTATCTCTAAAAGTGAGAGATTGGATTTGATGGCCTTTGAGGTCGCCTGTGATTTTATACACCGGTTCATCCTCCAGTTACTTTGTCCACTAGGATATATGTACAGTTGATGACCCAGAATGATAGCTTCTTTGTACTCATTTGTCATTGTGGTTTGATTGTTTGCATTCATGTATTGACTAGTTTGCTTATACTGTTTCGGATCCCCCAGCTTCTGCATTTCTATTTTGTCACCCAGGTACTGCCTTGAAATGTTTCCCTGCAGAGCTCTGAGTCACATTTTTTAAAATTCTACTAGTTTGGTACATAGGGATTTTTTAAAAAAAAGTATCATCTTAAATTTTTTATATACTTCGCAGTAACTAATGTATATATTTAGAAGTACAATGTTAATATTTTATGACCTACAAGAGCACTGCTAAACTTTGAATTAAATCTAGATGTTTGGAGAAATACTTTACCACTGAATTGAAGATGCATGTCCCCTCGACAAAATAATTCTTTACACAGAACAGTCTATAAATCAATATGACGTCTGCATTACCTGGTCATTTCAAAATCCCAACTTAGACATCTTGTTCTGAACTTTCCCTCCCCATTCATCACCTAACTATTCAGTTTGCTCTGTCAAATTATGCCTTGAAGAATTTTCCTTGAAGAATTAAGCAAGGGTATTTGAGTGGCCCTTTAAAGGATTCCTATGATTCACTGAGTAAGAAAATCACATGAAGAAAATCTAATAAGTCCATTAACAAAAGACAGGTTCATTCCAATTGATACATAACAAATCATTATTACTTTAGGCTTCTTCAAATGAGCCTTATGGGAAATTTTGGTGCTATATGTCATTAGAAACAATGATCCCTCATTTATCCAGCACTCAGGGATGCCACAATTTCCTAGGTCATACCATATGATCGGGAATGAGAAGGGGGTACAGAATCTTCCTGGCAAGAATATAGGATTGAAATACTTGCCCAGTTACTATAAAAATTTTGGGGTCCTGAAGGTCAAAGACATAATATTTTAGGATGATAGATCTAGAGAAAAGTAGAAGGGACTTCACAGGCCATATTGTCGCATTGTCTTATTTCATAGCTAAGGAAACTGAGATCCAGGGAAGTGAAGTCAATATCTCTAAGACCCATAGGAAATTAGCTTCAAAATGGAGTTTGAACCAAGTGTCAGAGATTCTAAAACCAATTTTTTTCCCCGGGTGAGAGTTTGGGAAGATAAGAACTAGTTTGCCAGCCATGATAGGTTGAACGACACTAACCCATAAATTACTTGTGGAGTAGAAAATAGATATGTATAATTTAAAGATTCTGGTGTTTTATAATTGGACTGAAGAAAGAGAAAATATGTATTCTACATAGATGGGTGGTTTTGGGGTGAGTCACTTGCTTTCTCTGAGCATTTTCTATAAAATGAGGAGGTCAAACTAGATGATATCTAATTTTTCTAATATCTTTAGAGTAGGCTTTTATAATTTGAAGTTCTTGGACCTCTAAAAGGGAGGTTTATGAACTTGGAAGGGAAAAAGTTAACTTTACTTTCATTAATCTCTAACTGAAATTTAGGTTTTTAAAAAAAATTTTCATATAGGTAACAGTTGCTTATTTTTAGGGGCTACATAGATTTCTGCAAGCTGCAAACATAGTCAATGACATGAATTAATAAACATACAAATAAATAAATACCTTAGTGAATGAACAAATAAACAGAGATAAGTGAATTAATTAATAAATGATATACATATAGATAAAATAAAGATGAAGCTCTCCCTTAGAGCTATGATATTATGATTCTATTCTGATCTCTACCTTTACAAAACAATCCTACATCTGAGAATTGCATGTTGGGAGTTAAGATGATGGAATAAAGGACACTACTCACCTGAACACTCCAGATACACACACATGCGCACACACACACACACACACACACACACACACACACACACACACACAAGAAAATAAACTGCCTCAAAACAAAGCAAGAGGAATATGCCTAACTAGAGTAATAAGAGAGAGTAGCCCAGGGGGTACAGCATTTAAGGGAACCAGCATAACATAGATAGCCAGATATGTTGCTTTGGGATCAGATACAATGAAGCAGCAGAGAAGGAATGTGCCCAGTCTGAACTACTCCCCCTGGATAGGGAAGGCAATTTGGACAGGAGACCTATACACTTTCATGTGTCCTATGGCAGTAAAGTTGGAGAATGGTAGACCAGTCTAGCCAAAGCCAATCAGAATAGGCAGCAAAGGCAGAATGGCCATGAAACTAATTCTCTTCTAAGTGGTATCAGAGTGCCTGAGGCAGCAAAGTAGCAGAATAGGAATAGGCTCAATCTAAGCCACTCAGCCCAAAGAGTTAAAGAAGAAGACATGAGACCAATGACACCTGCTTAGCAGCAGAGTGCCAGAGGTAGTAAAGGTACAGAGCATCTGAGGAACCAGAGTGGAAGAGTTGAGGACTGGCTGAGCCCAAGTGACTTTTCAGGGATAGTGAAGCATCAAATGAGAGAGAGAGAGAGAGAGAGAGAGAGAGAGAGAGAGATTGAGATTTCATTTAAGGTATCAGTTGGAAAAGAACTTATTCTTCATTTGGCTGGCTGAGTGGCTACTCTGACTTAGCCTTGGCTCACCATACAAGGATAAGCTGGCACCTGGTCAGCTTTGTGAACCAGTCAGCTCACATCTGAAAGTCAGAGACAGAGAGATTAATAGAGGGAGAGAGAATCCCAGTTTTCCTTACTGTAAATTTCAGGGGTATTTAGGAGATAAGGAAGGGTATTTTTGAGAGGGGAGAGGTGACACAGATAGATGGGCCAATGATTAAATGACTTTTAGCTTCCCTCCCCCACTACTGTGGCAAACAAAGGGAATTCTCCAAAATGGTGGTAGTTTGGAAGTGGGAGGCACCTTCCAGGGACAGGGGGAACCCTGTCCTAAGGGATTAGGTAAGTGGGGACCCTGGTCAATATGGCACAGGGCCCCAATATCCACAAGCTTCCCCCTACCAGCTCATTCTCACAGCAGAGGGTCTGGCTAAGTCAGCAGTTCTATTTGTAGTAACAGGGAGGAATACCCTCTGTGGCTGAGAGGCTGTCTTTGAAATTCCCTCACATGTACCCCACAAGAGTGGCATCCTGGGTAAGGTTATGTTAAGGACAACAGGACCAGTGTCTTTGAGTGAACTTCTTTCTCTTCTTTAGGAATCTAACTGAGATTTTCTATTTCTCAAGTAGTTTAATAATTTGTAGTAAATCAAGAAAAGGGATGTTTGAGGGGAGAGGAGAAAGGTTTTCTTGTTCTTCAGCTGAGCCAAGATGGCTCTGCTCCAACTTAACTATCCTCTTCTTATCTAATCAAAGTCTCTCTCCTACCTTAACCAGTGTCCTTCTTGGGAAGGTCAAAGGATGGAAAGGATCTTTATGGTGACTTCCTGAAGTAAGGGATCAACCCCTTCTCGGCAGCTATACTTGTTTGTTCTTCCTCTAATGCAGGCTCTCAAACAACAGGAACCTTCTTTTTCTTTTGGGTAAGGGAAATGGAGGCAAGTCTTTTCCACAGGTGGGAATCTAGAGCTTCAGGTCTTTGCTCTACACTCAACAGAGTTAAGAGGGCAAAGACCCTTCCATTAGCAGTTTTTGCCACAATCCTCTTCTCTCACTCCAACTGTCACTCCCACTTCCTCCACATTCTAACCACTATCTGCTCCATCTCAGTGGGCTGAAAAGCAAAAAGCTTGATTTAAATGGAATGTAATCAAAATTATCCATTTCATGTTTTGTAATGTTTTCTGTGTCTTGTTTGGCCATAATTCTTCCCTTATCCATAAATTTGACAGGTAAACTTCTTCCCCCCCATATTTCCTAGTTTGTTTATGGTGTCATTTCTTATATATAGATTGAGTGTCCATTTTTTATATTGGTGTTTGTCATGAGATATAGGTCTATGCATAGTTGTTGCCATAGTCCTTGTTTTCCTATCAGTTTTTGTCAAATGGTCATTTTTTTTCCAAAAACTTTTGGATCTTTGCGTTTATCGAACACTAGGTTATTACGATCATTAAGTATTATGTGTTGATTACCTATTACCATTGATCCATTACTTTATTTTTATCATTACTAGATCATTTTGATGATTATTGATTTTTAATCTGATATTTGGTAAAGCCAGTCCTCCTTTCTTCATATTTTTTAATTAATTCTCTTGATATTCTTTGGCCTTTTGTTCTTCCAGGGGAAATTTGTTGTGATTGTTTTCTGGCTTTATAAAATAATTTTGGGTAGTTTGGTTGGTATGGTATTGAATAGGTAAATTAATTAAGGCAGGCTTGCCATTTTTATTATTTTATTTAGTCCAGTGATGGGCAAACTTTTTAAAGAGGGGCCAGGAAAGGAAATGCTCATCTGTCAGTCTGTTTCTAAGGCAACTCTTTCAAAGTTTCATTGTATTGTATCCTACTCATTGTATTTGTCAGATTAGGAATAATGTCACGCAGCCAGATAGAACATTTCAGGGGGCCCACATCTGGCCCGTGGGCCGTAGTTTGCCCATCACTGGGTTAGTCTGCTTGTATTTTTGTCTTTAATGCTCAAATGCTATATTTATCTCCATCAATCTCTATCTCTATTCTCTATCTTTCTCTGTCTTTAACTCTTATATGTTTACATACTAAAATAATCTTTCTGAAGTTTGAATTGTACTGAATCACTCTCCTCAGAGAAACCTTTTCTTTCTATAACCCTTCAGCTAAATTGAGAAGTCCTTTGCTAATCATTTAAAGCTTTGTAAAATCTGTCTTCATCCTAACTTTCTGAATATATATCACATTTCTCCCCTTCATTCATTCTTTGTTTTGGCCCAAGTGATCTTTTTCCAATTTTAAAACATAAGCATTTAATTCCTAGCCTCTGTGTCCTTCCTTATGCCTTAAATGCAATCTCTCTCCATATCTTTTAAATCCTATCACTTCATAAATAGCTCAGTTCTGATAGACCCCTGATAGACCTGATACATGGACAAAAATTGAAAATCTTAAACAAAATCACAATGAAAATCTGTCCCAATTTATGGATAGACTTATTGAGCTGGGAAGTAGATATATAGACCTGGATCTTACCATAGAAAGGGATGTAAGACAAATAAGAAGACAGTTTGTGAAAAACTGTTGTAAAGTGGTCAGGGATTATTTTAGGAACAATTGTCCAAATTGCACTAATATGGACCTTGAAGAGTTGAGGAGAGTAACAGTTTATGTATTTAACAGTCATGACAACAAAAATGAGGAGAACAGTGACTGAATAGAGATATTAAGGAGAGAAATTAAAAGTTTAAAGGAGGAAATTGAAAGAAAAAAGCAAATCAAGCAGTAGCCATAGCCTCTTTACAAGAATACACAAATGAAACACAAATTTGTTACTTCTGTGTAAAAAGGAGTCATGTAATGGTAAACTGTAGAAACTGGAACCAGGTACTCAATAACATAAATTTTAGAAATAATAGGAACTCTAGAAATAATAATAATTATAGAAATAATAACAACAATAGAAACATATTTAGAAATTCTAATCAAAATGAAGCAAATGATAATTTACAACAATATATTTGAAATGAGGCTCTTCCACATAATACTCAGGGTGGAAATCCCCCTCCCCTCAATGAGAAGAACCTCAGAGAAATGGCCAAGGATCTTTATGAAGGTTGGAAGGGGGAAAAAGGACTCTGGAATCAGAGAATGAAACCTTTGATTTCCCAGACACTGATATCTTAACACCACTTATCCCAGTCCATTCTTCCCTACATAATGTTAAAAAAAAAGGTGATGGAGAAACACTGAGCTTTGTAGTATTGATGATAGAAGGGGCTGTGTCTTCCCCAGCCTGACAGACTCTACTGGACTGTCTGCCACATTGTCTCTTTAACAGTTGCCCAAGCCAGTAACCAATGAGAAGTTGTGTGTGTACTGCCAGCTTCTCTAGCTCTTGACTTGGAGTTGGGTTTTTGTTGTTATGGGCTAGTATTGATATGCTAGTTGGATAACCCTAAGATTCTGACTGCGTGAAACAAACTCCCCTTCCTAATAGCTTTAAATGTTTCACTAATTAGGAAAGGTACTACAATCTTTGGTTTGAACTTATTAACAGGATTTATTTCTTACTTAACAAGGGATTAGGAACAAGGAAGTAGGATAATGGGTTTCTGAAATATTAAGCTAGATCTAAATAAACAGAGGTGAATTGAAATCAATTGGATGTTAGGTTTCATAATAGTCTGGAGCTCTCTTCTCCCTCTTACAATCCCTGGCTCAGCCTAGCTGTGGCACAAGCCAGAGGATAGGGAAGGTTAGAGATATTCTTCTTGTTGGTTGTGATGATGTTTCTCTCAACTCTATTAATTAGCAGTTAATTGATTTTTTATGGCAACTAGATATGGATGCTGGATTGCAAGTCTGGGTCTACCCTCCCTCCAATCCACCCTCCTTCAAAGAAATTCTTCAATTCAGACCCAGTGTGCTGTTGCCCCTGGGAATTTATAGGGTGGTTCCAACTGTCTTCTGGTCCTGGCTCACAACACCCTGGGCACATTCCAAGGTCTTCAACCAATGTTCTTGTCACTTAAGGTGCCCTCCATCTTGTCCCACAAGTTCCTTATTACAATAGTAATGAACCTTATGTAACCTTGAAAATTGGGGATACTTATTATGATTGTCTCCTAGACACTGGAGCTTCCAGATCAGTGTTGATGAGTAAACCAGATTCCAAGTGCAGTTCTATTGGCTCTCTAAATGTATTAGGTGTTTCTGGGGCACCTCTGAAGGTCCCAAAGCTTTCTCCTTGAATGGTGTCTGTGAGACCTCTATCAGTAGATCTTTTTTTTCCTTCTAATGCCTAGCTCCCCTATAAATTTCCTAGGGAGAGATCTTTTATGTAAACAATAACATGCTCTCAAGATGGTGCTATGACACTTGAATTGCCTGATAAATATTTAAATCTGCTCCCTTTAAGTCTTTTAGACAGTTAGGAGGTGGACAAACCTCCCATCTTTCAAATACCAGCTGATATACTTGAATCTCTATGGGCCACATCTTAATCCGATATAGGTCTAGTCAAATCAGCTGTTCTTATGCAAATCAAAACAAAAGGTGGACCTTCCATTCCTCAGTATCCACTATTAAAAGATGTAATTGAGGGAATTGTCCCAGTGATAAATTCTTTAATTGAACAAAAAATAATAATTCCATGTAAATTTGACTACAATACATTTGTTTTTCCTGTTAAAAAGTCAAAATTAGATGTAAATGAAAAACCTATCTATTGATTTGTATAAGATTTAAGGGCTATAAAAAATCATGTCATCAAAATACTTTCCTATGGTTCCAATCCCATCCACAATTATCTTTTCTATTCCTAGCACAGCCTCATATTTTTTTTAAACCCTTGTACTTCGGTGTATTGTCTCATAGGTGGAAGATTGGTAAGGGTGGGCAATGGGGGTCAAGTGACTTGCCCAGGGTCACACAGCTGGGAAGTGGCTGAGGCCGGGTTTGAACCTAGGACCTCCTATCTCTAGGCCTGACTCTCACTCCACTGAGCTACCCAGCTGCCCCCTCAGCCTCATATTTTTATGGTAGTAGATTTGTGTTCAGCATTTTTCTTAATACCCATTCACGAAGATTCCAGAAATATATTTGATTTCACCTGGAAATGTTTCCAATGGACATGGTGTTGTTTACCCCAAAGGAGTGTGGAAAGTCCCACTTTATTTTCACAGATTTTAACACAAGATTTAGAAAACATTAAGTTTAAGGAGAGCTTATTGATACACTTTGTAGATGATTTGCTCTTGGCCTCACCAAATGCCATAGCATGCCAAGAAGATAGAAAACATCTTCTTTTAGAACAATATAAGAGGGGCCACAAAATCTCAAAGGCAAAAGTTCAGTGGTGTATTTACAAAGTAGAGTATTTAGAGTTTAACTGCTGGTGCCTGCTTCATTTCCCCTAAACACATCAAAGATATTCAAAAATTAAGAGCTCTCTCCAATAAGAAACAGTTGAGAACAATTCTTGGAACAACAGCATTTGTAGACAGTGGATTAGATAGACAAAACAAAACAATAAAAAAACACCAACCCTTTAATAATAAGATGTTATAAAGGAATAGGTAAAAGAATGGATGATATGAATGGAAGCACTTCTGTCTTTATCCTAAAGGTCGCCTAGTGAGAGGCTCCTGGGTATAATGAAGCACTGTTGGACTTTGAGGCATAAGAGATCTGGGTTTGATATATCACATATTATATCAACATAATAGATAATGTACAAGTCAATTAATTTCTAAAGACTTAATTTTTTTTTCAGCTGGAAAATGGTTGTATATAGAACTAAGTTATTTACATTGCAAAGTTGTTTTAAGGACCAAATGAGACAATCTATGTAAATTGCTTTGTAAATCTTGAAATACTGGAAGTGTTAGGAAAAATTATTAGGTAACCTCAGAAAAGTAGGGGTAAATAAGGTAGTAGCTTTATTTAGCAGAACAAAACTTCTATTATAGAAATTCATGATCTAGGCTTTATGATCAAAGAAATGTATGACACAATATGCAAGCTGTACCATATTAAACTGCATTTGTTTTTTTCAATATCATTCTTTTTGGTTGAGAATATGAAAGAAAAATAGAACTCCAGTAGATTGAATTTCTGATTCTTAACATTAAACTTTCTGCCCCAAATAATAAATCTATTCCTTCCCCATTTATTCTCTTGATCCAAGCATATCTCTGCCTCATGCTTAGCATTTTACAAGCCTTGTTATAGTATAGGTTTTAGCATTCCTTGACACTATTGATAAACTTCTGTGATGCTCTTATACTTCTTTATATGTTCTTGTTTTGACCATTTATCTGTGCTCTCTTAAATCATTGTACACTGGGGAATCCTCAAACTATTATTTTTTTAACAGAGTAATTTACAATTGTACTCAGATTTTTTTTTTGGTAAGTCCTATGATCCAAATTGGTCTTTCTTCCTTTTGAGCACCTGTCTCTGAGATTTTATATTTAATTTCTGTGTGCTTTTTAAAATTTGCCTTGCTAAATTCTAGTATGCCTCTTCAATCATGAATCATATTTCCTTCTTGGCTTTTATGACATAGTTTGCTTAATAACCACTTTCCCCTTGTGTTAGTGGAACTTTGGGGTCCTTGGTCTTAATATCAAGATCCATGATATAAACTTCCTGCGGACGCTTAGGGGACTTGAGAACTGCATATCCCATGATTCCTCTTGTGTAATACATGTGGGCAGAAAGTGTGATTACATGTATAAAGTCTCAGAACCTGATTGAGATGGTCTTTTTCCTGCGGAACAAGCCAGGTGGGCAGAGGTAATGGCGGGGCATTTGAATTAGACCTTAGTAGGCACATGGCCTTCTTAATTACCAATATGGCTTTAAATAAACTACTAAATATTTTGAATATATCCATCTATATCAATGTTATTCTTAACACCCTTTCAACTCAATTAAATCCATTGTAGGAATTCTTGTTCTCCCTTTTAACAGGTAAATTTTCAGTAAAACAATTTAAGAATTTACCTAGTGCTATGTGTTTCTTTTTTTTTTTTTTAATTTTTGGGATTGATTTTGGTCTTTGCAGCTTCAAGTCAGTGTGATGCTGGTCTTTATTTTATTGGGTGAGCATCTCATGGAGAACTTATGGAAGACATGGATGAAAAGCCATTAAGGAAAAGCAACCATCATCATAGGTCCCCATCTATATTAAAGAAGAAGTGACAATTTAAGTACATTCATAGAGGTTTTGGAATATGTTTTTACCAGATAAGGTGCTCGTCAGGTTTAAATAATTGAAGACTCCTATCACTTATCATGTGTCAATTATTTCTACTACTTACATTAGAAAAGTATAGATGCATGCTTTATGTGAGTGGCCAATATACTCTCATATAAAATTATTGTTTCTCTTGCCTTCTATCTTAACCTCCAATGTGTTCCAATACATTTCCTTCTTCATAGATCCATTCAACTTTACATGTTTCTAAAATACAAGTCATACCTTACTTCCATCTTTGAAAAAAACCCTTCATTTTTCTTAAAGTAAATCTTTATACAATTAGGATTAATTAAACATAAGAATTAATTAAGAGCATTTGGGTTAATTTGGGTTTTAGCAGGCTAAGGACAGAGTGAAGATACTGAGAAATTACCTTTAAGGCCAGCTGGAATCATGGGCAGAGTTCCATTTTGAGCCATATCTTAGGTCCAGAAGCCTGACTAGGGTTGAAGAGTGACAGATGGCAGAGAGAGAGAGGGGGGGGGGGATTACAGACACAGTGAAATTTATTATAATTAAGAGGATTATAATTTAGGACAGTTTATTTAGAATAGACCTTGGGAATTAATATAGATTAAGGAGTGATAAGGAAGCTCAGGGAAAACCGAACAAGAAGCAAGTTCTTGTGAACTAGAGGAAGAGGGTAAAAGTTTAGATCTTTTTTTTAGATTAGGGAATTATTCCTAATCCTCAAACCTTTGTTTACCTTTCTTTATCCTTCCTTAAACCTTTTCATTATTAAATAAGAGTTTTGTTTTTTTTACAATCTGTCTCTAAGCAGCTTTACTTCAGATATATCTGACTAGGCCCAAAGCAGTTACACTGAGTCTCATTAGCCACAAGTTGTTAGGCAACCACCTGATCAATAACACCTGAAGGAAGAAGATACCGTATCTCAATTTCCACCAAACAATACTGCTATATTCCAATTATTAGTCTCTTAAGGGAAGCTATTTATAATAGAAAGAACATCAAGTCAGAAGACAGATTTATATGTTATCTCTATATTTTTTAATTGTGTGATCTGGCACAAATTATTTATTTGTCTGAATCCATTTCCTTATTTATAAAATAGAAATTATTATATAAATCTTACCCACTTAAGTCACACTATTAGTGAGAAAAGTATTTTACCAAATCATATAGTGCTATGTGAACATGGGTTGGTATTCATTAAATAATAAGTCCTCCACCACTCCATTAAGCATTGATTAAAGTTATGAAATTATATAATCCTCCTTGTACTGAAGTTTTGGTTTATTTTATTGATACCCTGTGCTTCATTGCATAGACAATATAGCTATAAATATCATTCTCTACCTTCTTAATTGATATTTTCACCTATAAATTAGTTTGTTCCATTGTTATTCTTCTTTCTGTGTCATAGTTAATGTCCTCTGCAATGCTAAGTTTCATTATTTTATATTCATATGGTCCCCTCCCAAACTACTATCTTAAAGTTTCAGGTTTAAAATTCTTCAATCATGTTAGTGCATCACCTTCCTAATACTCTTCCAAGATTGCTAATTATTGTGTATATGTCCATATGAATATATGTTAGTGTATATTTATATATTTATATATATGTATGTGTGTATTAAGGCAGACAAATCATTCATTTGCTTTTAAATAGAAGTTATTTCACTATTAATGTGACTTATTTAGCAATTGGACTAGGCAATCCAAAAATGGTTACAATAGTACAAATATTAATTTGGAATGTGAATGTAAAGTTTTCCATTTTAATTTAAAATTAATTTAAATAAAAAATTTTATTTTACTGACTTGTCTGAAATGCCTTCCCTGATAAAAATTCTACAATTAGAGACTAACATAAAATGTAGTAAAATGCTTTTTATTCATTAACATTTTAGTTACCTGTTTAGTCTATGTGCCTAGGTAGCCTACAATATATTAAAATATGTTTTAGTCATTGTAAGAGATTGTTGAAGAATTATAGATAATGGAAGAGATTTCATGAGGCTAGAGAAGGAAAATTTTCCTGATTATTAGCAGGGGGAAAATGAACTCAAAATATGTAATTGAAATGGATAAAAGTTCTGAGAGACAGGGTTCTATATTTAAAAAATCAATTGATTGGCTAGTCTGGCAATAACTAATAAAGTAATTGATCCATAATTTCTCTTGTTGATCAAAGAAAACAGTGATATTTTTTTAAACCCTTGTACGTCGGTGTATTGTCTCATAGGTGGAATATTGGTAAGGGTGGGCAATGGGGGTCAAGTGACTTGCCCAGGGTCACACAGCTGGGAAGTGGCTGAGGCCGTATTTGAACCTAGGACCTCCTATCTCTAGGCCTGACTCTCACTCCACTGAGCTACCCAGCTGCCCCAACAGTGATATTCTTGAGCCATTAAAATATAATTCTGAAAGCTCATTATTCAGCCCTCTTCCAGATAGCCTAAGACGTCTGTAGTTGGTGCATGCCTCGTGAGGAGATGGGCCAATATTTTCCATGAGGATCCCCTCATGAAGATGAAGAAATATTGATCACAATATTTCAATACTCTTGCTCATCTAGATGAAGAAATCAAGTTTATTCTGGTTAAGAATGACTTTCCATCCTTCATCCTAATAGGGAAATCAGGGACACTGTTATATCACCCCCCAACCCATCCCAAGACCTGTTTGACCAAAACTAACTTATTTATTAGACATGATGCAAAATCTGTTCCCAATCTTAATTATCCCTGTTTTAGAAACTGCTTTGGAATAAGCAATGTAAGGTACATTCCTACGTCTA
Organism: Gracilinanus agilis; assembly: GCF_016433145.1. NCBI lineage: Eukaryota > Metazoa > Chordata > Mammalia > Didelphimorphia > Didelphidae > Gracilinanus > Gracilinanus agilis. The sequence goes on along the minus strand of NC_058130.1, from coordinate 437,948,400 downwards.
TCAGGACAAAGGAATGAGGAAAAGCCTTGAACATAATAAATACAATGTTACAGAACAATATTAGAAATTAATAGTGTTGAGAATTAACCTTCTCGATAGTGAATTTAATATTGGTCTTCGATAAGTTTCTAGAATGCATTATTGAATATATTGTTTGTGAACACTTAGAAAACAATGATGATAAATATGAGCCAATATTGCTTAACTAAGAAGAAATTCCAGAAAATATAACTTCCTTCACTGTGGAATTTATTTGTCTATTATAGACATATCTCAAACATTAAGTTTTGATACAGGTTCGTTAAAAATAATTTTTAAAAATCCAATTCTATTTAAAAAATAATCAGTAAATTGTTATATGGAGTGCAAGGTGTGGAGCACAAAATTTACAAAGAATTGTATCCAAAATGAAACAGTTTCTTGCAGGAAATTACTTGCAGGCTAGGGGAAGGGGAAGATAAGAAAAAATGAATTAAATATGAAAACTGCAGAGGAAGAAAACAGTAATTACAAAAGGATTGGGAAAGCTTCATGTACAAGATAGCATCTATGTTGATGGTGGAAGGAAGCTAGAAATTTTAGACATGAGAAGGGAATATGTTTTAGGTATTGGCATATCTGTTTAAAGGTAATATGAGAGAAGATTCAATTTTAAATTTATAGGATAAGTAGACCAAATTGGCTAACAGATGGAATATGTGAAGCAGAGGTTTATGAGAATTGTGAAAAAGTGAAAATCTGTGTAAATTCAAAGAGAAAATATATCTTAAATACAGATTTTTACATTAATTTAGTATGTGATTTTACCTTTTGTTCCATAGATGATCTAAAGCTCCTGAATTTTACAAAGCAGAGAAGTGATAAAGTGGGATATATGTTTTAGGCAAATCGCTTTGGCACTTTGGAGGGAAGAGCCAAGATGGCAGAGTAGAGGAAGCTCTTAGCTGAGCTTTCCCAACATTCCCCTTCAAACAATGTTAAAATAATGAATCACATCAAATTCTGATGTGGCAAAGACAACAAAAGATCAAAGTGATTCATTTTTCGAGACAAAGACAACTTAGGATGTTAGAAAGAGATCTGTGACACAAGGGTGAAGACTGATCAAAAGCCTACATGATGAAAGACCAATGGTGGGACCAGGTCATGGCCACAGAAGTAGCAACAGCTTCAGGTGCTCTTAATATGAAGACAATAAGTGGCAAGTGGTCAAAAAGAGACTGCAGGGGACAACTGTGTGAACACTGGATGGAGAACTGGATGTTGTTTGGCAACTCCATTATATATACTCATTTCTGGGTAATAGCTCTTTTTACAGATGAGGAACTTGGGCAAACAGGGTTATGTCCCTTGCCCAGGATTACATGGCTATTAAGTGTCTGAGGAGAATAGATTTGGACTCTTTTAGATGCCTTCAGAAATTTATTATGCTTCCTTTCCCCTTCCCTCTAAGAATCTTTATTTTGAGTTCAGTTTAAGCTTCTCAGTTATTAAAACTTATCTTCTGCATATAACAAGAGTCTTCTTCTGACATAAGCCAGGAGAGTTCCAAGGACACAGTAAGTCTGTATTTCTGCAAGGCATTTTATATGTCTCTCATGATATATTTATATAAATAGCAGAGAGATGCAAATTAGATGACAATACAGTTGTTAATTTACAACAGCTTTAATGACTAGACCCTCCCTCCCAAAAATTCCTTAATTGATGCATTTTAACTTTGGAGGGAATTATATAGCAAAATATCTTAGGGATGTGTTTTTTTCAACATTTTCATCAATAACTTAGATAAAGGCATACTTGTCAGTGCTTATTAATTTTATAGTTGATATGAAGTTGGGATAAATAGCTAACACATTAGATAAAAGGATATCCAAAAATATCTTGACAGGGTAGAACAATGAACTAAATCTAAGAAGAAATTTAATAAGAAGCTCAGCTGCTGCACTTGTGGTTAAAAGAAACTAGAAGTAACAAAAATGAGGGACGCATAGTCTGACAATCATTTACTTGAAAAAGAATGAGACACTTTGATGTACCTGGTAGTTCAGTTAACAATGTCATATGGCAGACAAAGTAGTATAAACTTATGCTGTATTAATAGAAATTTAATATACAGACCACAGAAGATGACAAAAACCTCTATATGCTTACTGTATTAGTAAACAGAGAAAGCAGCATAGCTGACCCATGAGAGTGGAGTAGAGAAAAAATAATGTTGTAAATTTAGATAATTTTTAAAAGAGGAGGAAAACTGCACAACTTCTGCTACTCTTGTCAAACCTACTTAGATGCCAGATATTTCAGAGAACAATTTTTAGTGGGGAGAGAGGGAGAAAAATAGAGTCCAAGACATGTAGAGACAAAGAAACAGAGACAAAGATAGACGGTATGTAGATAGATAAATAGATATATGTGATATGTGTGTTTAGTATCAATCCAATAATCCAAGACAATTCTGAGGAACTCTTTTTTTTTTAAACCCTTACCTTCCACCTTAGAATCAATACTCTGTATTGGTTCTAAGGCAGAAGAGTGGTAAGGGCTAGGCAAGGGGGGGTTAAGTGACTTGCCCAGGGTCACACAGCTAGGAAGTATCTGAGGCCAGATTTGAACCCAGGAACTCCCATTTGGCTCTCAGTCCACTAAGCCTGAAGAACTGTTGTTGAAAAATGCTATCCAAATATAGAGAACTGACGAACTCTGAATGCAGATTAAAGTAAAATCTTCTCACTTTGTTTTATGTTCTTTTTTTGTTATGACAAATATTGAAATATGTTTTGCATGATTCCACTTGCATATTTGGTAGTATCATATTGCTTGGCTTCTCAGTGGGTCGGAGAGGGAGAGAATTTGGAATGCCATATTTAAAAGAAAAGATTTTAAAAAAAATAAATAATAACTTTAAAATTTTAAAAGAAAAATTGACATACTACCAAACACACTGTAAGCACAATTTGTTAGATCAGTAGCAACATGTTGTCAAGAATATGCATTATTCTGGGGAATTATCTGTTCAATAATGGACTTACAAAATTATTTTAAACTATCAAGTAATTATACCATCACTTGAAAATTTTAACTCTAACAAATGTATAAATTACATAAAAATTACACCAAAATTATTCTCAATATTAGCCAAAAAATGGCATAGAAGTATGCTGGAAAGGGAATTATAATGGATTAATTCATGTCCAAGCCCCAAAAGTCTTTTTCCTAGGTGAGGCCAAAGGGCTTTTGTATCTTATAGCATAAGAAAGTGGAGGGAAGAAGAAAGGAAGGAAACAAACTATTCATCATTTCCTTGTCTCTCAGGACAGTAGTTTTCACCACCTGTGCACATAGAGAAGTTGATCCCCACACCCTGTCACCAAGTCCTCAAATATTTGGAAATGTGAAGGGTAGGTCAAAAATCCAAGTCAGAAAGGCTCTTTCTTATGGTCAAAGAGAAAGAAAGAAAGGAAGACTTTCAAATACCAGTCTTTAGACTGACCTATGAAAGTCAATTGGGTCACATGGTCATATATCTTCTTGCAATGCCTTATAGAGCTATCCATCTATCTACAGCTCTATCCATCCATCCATCATCTATCTATCTATATATCTATCTATCCATTCATCTATCTATCTATCTATCTATCTATCTATCTATCTATCTATCTATCTATCTATCTATCTATCTATCTATCTTTCTATCCATCTATCCATCCATCCATCTATCTATCTATCCATCTATCTATCTTTCTATCCATCCATCCATCCATCCATCCATCTATCTATCTATCCATCCATCTGTCTGTCTGTCTGTTTGTCTGTCTATCTATCAATTAGCAGGCCAGTTTTGAGTGACAGGAACATGGGTTATTACTGTACAGCAAACCTTCATCTACTGGAGAATCCACTGTGACACAAATTCACTGTGGACTTCCTATGCTGGGTAGAGCTCAGTGAGAGTTATAATATAGTATCCTTTCAAACAGCTAAATGGTTTAAGTCTTTAAGTACAATATTATTGAGGATTCATAGGACTAAGGAGATCTTGTTCCAACAGTCTTAGCTAATCCCAGTACTTCCATCCAATAGGCATCTGTAATCAAACTTGGATGAAAATTATGAGGAATCTAAGAACACAAATATCATTTCCTGGCACAGAATAGAGAAATATGAAGTAAAAAGAAAAAGCAGATCTTCCTTGACCACAGTTATATTCATATTGTACTGCATTGTGAAGGTATCTGGAAGAACATGACACTTGGCATGTCTAATGTGTCTTTGAAAGAGTTGGCTATAAATCATGGAATGTGGACCATTAAGATAAATAATAACTTATGATTGTTACTTTGAACCTACTAAGACTTTGTGTAACCTTTCTCTTAGAATCTATCCCAACACAGTATTTTTAGAGGTATTGTCACTTTAATCAGATGACATTTCAAATACTGTAATTAAGTCTGAATATGATAGTTAGGAAATACAAACTGGAATAGATCCAGAGAAAAGGAAGCAGTATAAAGAGGTCTCAAAAATCATATTACTTGAGAAATATTTAAGGGAAATACATACATTTAGCTGGACTAAAAAGGTCATAGTCCCAAAGTAGTTTGTTTAAAAAAATCTTTCCTCACAACCACTTCATGAAGATATAATTCATATATTATTATTTTTAACTGGATCTATGATTTCATTGGTACAGGGGAATTCCAGTGAAGAAATGTCATCTATCAGTAGAGATTGACCAATGCTCTGGATTTTAGTCTTTGAGAGTTGTCTGATGGTACTGACAGGTGAACAGATGACAGGCACAGGATTCCATGGTCAATATGTATCAGAAGTGAATATATAAAAACCCCTAACACCTTTTATGATTATAATAGTATTAGTCTTTATGATTATTTTAATAACATAATCATTAGTCTTGAGTTAATAGTCAAGTAACATAGTTTGCTTTATAAGCCTTATAAAGATTAGCTAAGAAAAATACAGTCAAGGGTGGTATCAAACTTGTTTACAGGCCTTTGACCTTAAGTCTATAACCCAAGAGTTTCCATTAATCCTACCACAACTGTCTCTGTGTATGACAAGGTGGTCCAACAAGAAGAGGAAGGCTGGTCTTATTTGTATATGTGCATATGTCTGTGTGTTTACAATACGATGAGTTAGTCAGCAAATATTTAATCATTGTGTACTATGTGACAGGTATTATACCAGGCAATGAGGAGACCAAGAAAGGCAAAAGATAATCCTCTTCCTTAAGAAGTTCACAATATAGTGGAGATGACAAGATACAAGTAACTACACAAAAAAGTATATACAGGTTAAACTGGAAATTATCAAGAGAATGAAGGCACTTGAATTAAGAGGGGCTGGAGAAGGCTTCCTTCAGAAAGTGAAATTTTGTCTGAGTTTTTGAGGAAATCAGGGAACTCAGGAGAGAAGATAAGGAGGGGAAGTCCTCAGAGTCAGGAGATGAAATGTCTTGCTTACAAAACAGCAAGGAGGCTAGTGTCACTGAATCAAGGAGTATCTGGGAGGAAGGGTGTAAGATGAAGGACTTTGGAAAGGTGGGGAGTAGATTATAAAAGATGGGATTTTATATGTGATCCTGAAAGCGATAGAGTTACTGGAATGTATTGGGTAGGGAAGTAACAGTCATATCCTCACTTTAAGAAGGCCACTTCTACTGAGGAGAAGAGGAGGAGCTGAAGTTGGAAGAAACTTGTGGCAAGGAGACCAACCACAACAAACTCTTGAAATAGTTCGGGAAACTAGTCCAGGCATGAAGTGACAATGGCCTTCTGGAACAAAACTGGTGACTGTGTCAGATTATACATTTTTTGAAAATGTGAAGGGTCATCATGTGAAAAAGAATTAGACTTATTCTATATAGTAAGGAGGTGGGGAGAGGGATTATAAAAAGTAAGTGTAAGATACAGGGAAATGAACTTCAATTTAATGACTAAGAAGCTTCTATCAGTCAGAGCTATTCAACATGTTTCCTGCCTTTGGAGATAGAGAGTTCTTTGTCACTGAAAGTTCTTTTAAGTAGAGGTTAGCTATTTGCTCACTGTGGACTTTGTAGAGATGTCAGGATGACCCAAATACTAAAAGAGAATAATTTAATTTTTATGACTAGGAATCTAAAAGGGGGGTAGACTAAAAAAAAGTCTCAAAAATCATTAGTATTTAAAATCTGACTCATAAAAATTGAACTTTTGCTCTTTATCTCAAAAAGACATAGTATCTCAAAATGTTTGAAAGAAGAAACCATATGTCAATAAGAGTTTTCAACTGTCTTTTTGTTTTGTTTTTTAAAACTCTTACTTTCCATCCTAGAGTCAATACTATGTATTGGCTCCACGGCAGAAGAGTGGTAAGGGCTAGGCAATGGGGGTTAAGTGACTTACTTGCCCAGGGTCACACAGCTGGGAAGTGTCTGAGGCCAGATTTGAACCCAGGACCTCCCATCTCTAGGTCTGACTCTCAATCCACTGAGTCACAGCCATCTTTAAATAATAGCCAAGTGGCACAGTAGAGACATCATTGTGTTTATAGTCAGGAAGACAAGTTTAAATCTGGCCTTAGATACTTACTAGCTATTTGTTCCTGGACAAATTATTTAACTTCTTTTTGCTTCAGTTTTCTTGATTGTTAAGTGGGGATAATAACAGTGTCTTCTCTGTAGGGCTGTTAGAAGCTCAAATGAAATATCTGTAAGAGGGTTTAACCCCAGTTGTTGGCACATAGTAGGCAATATATAAATGCTTATTTCCTTTCCCTTCCTTTTATACCATTGGACCATTCACTAATTCACTGTGTTTCTGAAAAGTATTTATGGAAAGAAAATAAATAAGCCCATCTTAATGGCATATAGAATGCAAATGCAAATAGTATTGTTTTCTGTCAGATTGAGGCCACAATAATAACTGGCAGAAAGTAATGCAATGTTACCACTAAGCCATAATGGGGAGAATATTCTTGGTAAATTCAGGATTGTATGTTCACATAGAACTTATACCCGCCCATTTTATTCTAGGAAATAAAAGCTGAATGAAGACTAAAAGAAATGTGATATTTTAATAAATAAATAAATAAAATAAATAATTTAAAACTTTGCTATTTTCACTTAAGATTTCTAAACTGTTCCAGACAGGTCCCATAAGCTTGGTAAAACTCAACTAACAATGACACCAAAGAATGCAATATTTATACTAGGCAGGATTACAACAACAACAACAACAACAACAACAAACAACAACAAAAGTGCCAGAGAACAAATTAGGAGTAATGCATTGATTCAAGGCTGCATTTAGATCTGGTTACTTTTTTAAAAAGCAAACCAATGACCTCATTCTAATACTTAGCTAAGCTGAGCTAGTTGCAAAACTTCCATACTTATCTTTTTCTGCATGATTTATAGTTATGAAAATGGATTTTAAAATTCACGACTATAACTTTATCTTATCTATTCTTTTTTAATCATTCCTTGATATGTAGATATGCATTAGTCCTAATGCAAACAAGAAAACACAGGTCAAGAAATATTAAAGTCATTTGATTAAGGTTATGCTAAAAAATCTATTGAGAATGTGGATCTATTGAAATTATGCATGGTGTGTTGTTCCATTGAATTATAAGAGATTTATATATACATAATATGAACAAAAGTTTCTCAGGATGTGAAGAAATGGATCTGTGCAAGTAGTGGAAGTATATAAACAAAAGAGATGACAGATCTTTCAAAGTGTCCAGTAAACAAATCAAATTAAGATATGACAGGCAAAGAGAAATGCATCTTTTTAAAAAAATCTAATTGATATGCAAAATAAACTTTCAAAGAATGCATTAAGTAGCATTATTAGTTTACTGATAGGGAAACCAGAATATGTCCATAAATATATAATCATAAATATATCCATTAAATCCATACTTATTTAATTGAGCATTTACTCTGTATCTCACCAATGATCTTTTTAAAGTTATTATAAGGAATCAAGGGAAAGGTGAATCAAGGGTTTAGGTCTTGCTTGATCATTTAGCAAACTTTTATAATGCGTTCTAGAAGAAACAATATTCTTACCCTTCTGCAGCTTAAGCTCAGTTTTCCTGAAAAGATACTGAGAAATTTGTTGAGACTTGGTTGACTCAGGGGGCTAAAATCTCAAACTATTGAAATCAGATCTTCATCACCTGAGTAGAAAGCAACTATGATCCAGGGGACTCTGATGCTAGGTAGAAACTAGTAGCTAATTCAGTTAAGAATTCAATAATTCTGTCATCAAGATGTCTTCAATGCCTATTCTTATTGAATACCCTTCTCCTAGAAGGTATAATTAATACCTTAATTAATTTTCTTAGCCAGGCTATAGACATTTATTGAACACCTACTGGGCAACAGGCACTGCACTAAGCAATAGGAATACAAACATAAAATAAAAACAAGGGCAGTACTTGACCTCAAGGAGCTTAGAATCTGATAGTTAAAGATGATCCACAAAGGGAAAACTGAAAAGCAAGAGGGAGTGGGAGGAGGGGAAATTACTGGCATTGGGACATGATGGAGAGTTCCAAAGTAAACCCCCAAAAATGTATCTAGGGAGAAATTGGAAGAAATTTTCTGTTAAAATCTCTCTGTAAAGGGAGACGCTAGAGCCCATAGTCTTTCCATCAAGCCAGACGGTCTAAACAGAGGGGTAAAGGGTAATGATAAAATTTGAGCCTGTTTCAGACTGACAGCATAATGAGATTTTCCAGTATGGGGAAGGAAGACATATTGAAGGAATCCAAAGAAGTCTAAAAGGAGTGTAACTTATGGGAGGATATTAAGTGATGACTTCCAAGTACTAATTTTATTTCAATACTGAATCTAAACTAATAGAGGTTGGTTTAGGTTTAGCTTGAAGCAAGCATTCACTAGGTACAGGATGACGCATTGTACTAAATATTAGAGATGCAAAGGGAAAGCAAAGGCAATTCTAGCTCACAAAGTCCTTATATGCTAATGTAATTCAATGTTGTTTTCCCTTAAATGATATCCCTTTGTAGACCTTTTATCAAAACCGATATTATTACTTTCCTTACATATGAAAGCATTTCCCTAAAATATTTGTAGGCAACAAATATCTTACCTGTATCATGTATATATATATATACATATATATGTATATATATAATATCATATATTATTCATAGAATTATAAGATCATATATTGAGATCTATAGTGAATTTAAGAGGCTACAAAGCCAAACTTATCATTAAATTGAAGTGCATGGATATTAAATGATTTGTCCAAGGTCATATATCTAGTAAGCATTGAACTCAGGGTCTTCTGATTTTTTGAGCCACTTTGCTTTCTTCTGTATTACACTGCCTCTCTCTACTGAAGCTTGACTATAGTGGCTGATCACAGTATGAAGGTGATTCTAGCTTTTCAAAGCACAGCAGTATTCTGGTAGGTCCAACCAGGCTTAAAGGCTTCATATATGGACAAATGACAGGTTGTATGTCTGTTACCTAAAGACTAGTTGTCTGCTTGAGTTGCTTTCAGCTTTTTACCACCACTCTTTGAATGCATTTATGCTACAGGAAAAACATCTATCAAATAAAATGATTTTCACTAACTTAGCTATAGCAGTTCAGAGAGGTTCATCTCCAGGATATTGACTGCCAGGTAAGAATATTTTGGCCTCAGTAATGCACGACAACCCATGTCAGAGAATGTCTTCATTCACACTGATGAAATTTTGGCACATTCAAGAATTATGTAACAAAGTAGCATACAGAATTTGAGAGCATTTCAGAAAAGCTGTAAGCGCCAGTAAAGGAAAATATGGAATAATGGCAAGGACCATGTTACATTTTGTTGAGAAGCACAAGTGAAGATTCAGCAGTTTTCAAGGATGTTTCACAATTTTCGAGCTACTGAGTCAACACATTTTAAATTGGTACTTCAGAAAACCAACCTCCTCTTAAAACCTGACTACTGCTGACCTCAGCCCTACAGTCCATTTCCAAAAGAAAGAAGCAGAAAAAAAGCACAAAAAGAGAAAAAAAAAGATCACTTAGGAGCAAGACAAGAGAAGAATAGGTTAAATGAAGAACAATGAAAAAGAATTAAGGGTATAGTGAAAGAAGAAATTAGAAATTGAAAGAGCACAGGGAAATAGGAGAATCAAGACCAATTGTCAGAGATATACAACTGCCAAGAAGTTGCAAGTGTGTTTACTGGGAAAAGAAGGAGATGCAAGATAATACCTGGAGAAGCTTAAGAGAAATAATATTCCTTCCATAGGATGTAAAATAAAGTTCAAGGAAAGTACCAGAAATCACACAAATTGAGCTGGATGCTCAAATGATATCATGGGAGGCTAGGAATCATCTGCCCCTCACATACAAGTCAGCAGTTGAAATATAGAGACAGAGGTACAGGAAACATACAATTAATTGTTGGTCAGAAAAGGAGAAGTCACTGTAATTAAGCTGCTGGAATATGTAATCTATTAACTGATGCTTTCCATTTTGAAAAGAATAGGAGCAAAGTATTCTCAGCATCAGGAAAGCTCTGCAGGTGGAGTCTACTCTGGCCACTTGCTTCTGCTTTGACAATTGAGATGTTTGTAGGACTGCATTGTGATAAACTCCCCTGCAAGTGTATGTTTATGTGAGTCAATGTGACTTCTCGGCTGATTGAGGTCTGTGTTCTAGGAGCTGGCACATCTATGCATTTCACAGAGAAGGGAGCCTTGTTTCCAAAGAAGAACCATTAATCTGCATTTATCTGAGGGAAGGAAGACAAGGTCAGAAAGCTAGCCTCAGAAGAGGAGCTTATGAAGGGAAGATACCTCAGATGAGAGGTGCTTCCTCACTGACTCTTCCCATAAAAACAGTTTGTTATTTGTTGTTAGTATTTAACTATTAAAATGGAAAGTTTAAGAGGTGTCACAGTGAAGAAGGAATAGATTATGAAAATAATATATGATAAATAGAATATATTAATGAAACCTGGCTAGCAGTGTTTTCAAAAGAAACACACTTAAATTCTTACGGCTAACATGAAGCTTTACCTAATTAACCCCAAACCATCACGATCATTTCTTTAACATTGTTACAGCCTTAGAACAGAGGTACTTAACCTCAAATCTCTGATTTTTAAAAATATAAATATTTTGATAACTGTACTTGAATAAAAATAATTTCCTTTTTATTCCTAGGCATTTTGTTGAATTGTAAAATATTCTGCACCCCTTCTCAGAATGATATTTTAAAATAAACTTCACTAGACCTCTAGAGGGGATGTGGCACCCACACCCACATTCACCCATAAAATGTTAAGAAACTCTGTCATAGAAGGTTGTGTGTAATGTGGTGGAGAGGAGAGAGAGAGAGAGAGAGAGAGAGAGAGAGAGAGAGAGAGAGAGAGAGAGAGAGAGACAGACAGACAGAGAGAGAGACAGAGAGACAGAGAGACAGAGACAGGGACAGAGACAGACAGAGACAGAGACAGAGAGACAGAGACAGAGACATAGGCAGAGGCAAAGACAGAGAAACAGAGGCAGAGACAGACAGAGAGACAGAGATAGACAGAGAAAGAGACAGAGAGACAGAAAAAGAGAAACAGAGACACTGAGTTAAGTTTTGTATCTTGGGAAGGAAGTGGAGCATCCAGACCTCTGATTTGACTGGTATAAAAAATCCTGAAGACTAAGATTTTATTGCCCTAAAGATCTCCCCAGGATCACAAAGATAATATGTATTTGGAGGCTGGGATGGCCCTATGTCATTATACCTTACCATCTCAATAAGCTCTGTACCATGTACTGACATATTGACTTGGGATGTTAATTTAGCTCTATATATATTAACTTTTTCTCATTAGTATGATGTTTCTTGAGGCCAGGGATTGGGTCTTTTTGTTTATCTTTTATAGTATCTAGTACAATGGTAGACATATAGTCACTTACTCAAATGTTACTTTGGTTGTTTCAAACTATGATGAGTTCATGTTTCTTTTGGTCTCTTGATCCTTAGCCTTACCAATTTAACCTCCCTCCATCTCTTAGGAGATTAAAGACTGCTCTTTTATGGAGACTGGATGTGGATGTGGCAGTCATCTGTTTCTTGCCTTAGAGGAGGATAGCCAACCTAGTTCTTCTTCTTTCTGTGTGAAGTGAGTGGTCAGGTGAGAGATGAATGCCATAAAACTAAAGTGTGACTCTAATAGCATACGTGCTATAAATTTTGCTGCTTGGCTGTTGAATCTTACCTTTTTTTCTTTATTTTCAATGATTATTTATAAATGTTCATTTTTTGAAGGCAAAGATTTTTTTTTTAAATTGAATTAGTCAAAGTGGTTTCTAGAATTTTAAGGGACATCGGCTGCTGCTATCATTCTTTAGGTTTCAGAATAACTGAAATTTAAGCCAAAATTTGCACTATAAATAAAATCCTTGATGTTGAATGATCATGAGAGTTGAATTTAATTGTTTCCTAGTAAATCAGAGTTGAACAATGAAAGTCTGACCACTCTTAGTCACTTGCAAGCACAGAATACACACAAAGTGTTAAGATGGTGGCCACCTAGGGATTAGTGTTGCATTCAGCCTAGTCCGAGTACATTTAATTCTCACCTTGGGAAACACAAATTCTGCTAACAAAAGATAATATTACTAGTAGCTCACATTTATAGGGTGCTTGATGGTTTGCTAAGTACTTTACACCTATTTTTTCATCAATATACCTATAAAATGCTATTATTATCTCCACTTGTACTGAGAGACGTATAGCAACTTGCCTAAAGTTAAATAGTAACAAATATCAGAGGCGGTTTTGAAATCCAAGTTTCTAGAATCCAACATTTTATCCTATATTTACCTCTGAACAGTATGGGGAACTGAAAATACACACAAAAAGATTATCATTATATATTCAGCCTAAATAAATATTCTGCCCTTAATTGTTCATTGTGTAAGCTACTGCAATGTGTTTTTTTTCCCCTTCTCTCTGTTGCTTTTGGATGATTTCATTACAAATCTGTAATAGTTAATCAGAGTATGGGAAGGGATAGTCCAGGGAACTCAAACATGAATCAGGAAACTTTGCTAAATATTATTCACTATAGTTAAAAAGGTTTATTGGCAGAGAAAGCTTGAAACCAATTGCTACTGTATACTTTGTCTACTGCTGGATGTCAATTTTGTAAATGCCAGTGAATCATGAATCACGGGTTAGTTATAGCAGTCATTAATTATTGAGTGTCTTGCTCTCTTTTAGGTATAGTATTCCACTTTCTAATGGTTCATAACCAACAGGGTGCTACAGCATGAATTCAAAGAGTTAAGAATTGAAAGTGTAACCTGGTTTTCATTAATTCACTGGAGGAGAGTGAGTTTAACTCTGACTAACAGAAAGTTGACTGTTGAGCAGCCAACCTTTGGCCAACAACATTCTAGCCCCTTACTTAAGATTCAAATTTTCAAAGGCACCGAGAATGAGCTCCAAGTAATCCCACGGTTTATTCAAGTTGACATGGTAAGGATAGGATTGGCATATATAAACCAAGGGTAGCCAAAGGAAGGACAGGGAACAAATATTAAAAAAAAACAAACAAACATGAAAATAGCATCATCCTAATAAATATGAGCCTGTGGGTACTTTATTGTAACAGGAAATGCACTTTTCTCAATTATAAAAAATATAAAATAAATACCATGGTATAATGAATATGGTGTTGGCTCAAGATCTCAAGATCCAGCTCTAAATATTGCTCAAGACACTTACTAGATGTATAACTCTAGGCAACTTTGTGCCTCTGGCAAGTATCTAGGATTTGTCCAGTAAATAATAAACAGCTTTAGCTCTGCATCAGTGACCCACAGGATGGGCATCTCTGTGCTGACAAAATCATAGTTTTTTATGTGTAAGCAGACAAATGGACAGTCTTTCCTCTCAAGAAGCTTACATAATAACTACTATTGGCAAGGCTTAAAAAAGGCAATATTTTTGTAAAATTTTGTAAAAATATTTTAATGAAATAAAAATATTCAGAAGATTATAAATGTAAATTGCAAAAGCATAAAAAGTGTCAGAAAATACAAAAAAAGTAGTTGGAGAAAAGGGCAGTTTTTGTCTTTTCTTTTAACTGATCTAATATGATTGTTTATGGTTTTTTTTTTAAACCTTATCTTCTGTCTTAGAATCAGTACTGTGTATCGGTTCTAAGGCAGAAGAATGGTAATGGCTAGGCAATGGGGGTTAAGTGACTTGCCCAAGGTCACACAGGTAGGAAGTGTCTGAGGTCAGACTTGAACTCAGGACCTCCCGTCTCTAGACTTGGCTCTTAATCCACTGAGCCACCTAGTTGCATCTGATTGTGTGTGTTTTTAAAGCTTAAAAATGCATTGACTTAAAACTTTTGGGACAACTTGTATATATAAATACACACACACACACACATATATATGTCTGAGTCATGTAGGTGTGTAGAGGTAGATGTATACATTTTCAGATAGAAAGATAAATAACAACAATAATAAAAAAAAACACTGGACTTGGAACTAGACAACTCAAATTCAAGTCCTGATTTTGACATTAGCCATATTATCTCAAGTGAATATACTGCCAGGCTTGAAATTAGAAAGCTTTGAAATCAAATTCTGCTTAAAAAATCTTTCTTGGGGCAGCTGGGTAGCTCAGTGGAGTGAGAGTCAGGCCTAGAGACAGGAGGTCCTAGGTTCAAATCCGGCCTCAGACACTTCCCAGCTGTGTGACCCTGGGCAAGTCACTTGACCCCCATTGCCTACCCTTACCAATCTTCCACCTATAAGTGAATACACAGAAGTTAAGGGTTTAAAATTTAAAAAAAAATCTTTCTTAAGTGTGTGACCCTAGTAAAGTCACTTAACTTTTCTGAGCTTCATCTCTAAATAAGGGCGTTGTACTTAATGACCTCTAAATTCTTTTCCAGTTCTAAATCTAAGATAGCACTCTAAGTACCTCAGCCTCCCAATTTCCCCAAATATTTTAATTTAATTCATTTCATTGAGCATTTATTATACATCTACAATGGGAACCTACAATTGAAATAATATGTTTACTAGATACATTACAATATTCTCATTGGCAGAGTGCTTTGTAAACTGCAGTATTTTTTATTTATTTTCTGTTTGTTTATTATATTAAAATTCCCAGTTATCTCCCTTCCTCCATCCCTTCCCCATGCCAGAGAAGAGAACATCTGACACAAAAATTATGTATACATGTGTATGTTTATAATATAAAATTGATATATAAATATTTATATATACATTATATATATGTATATAATGACATACATAAACTATATAATTATACATATATGTATATTAGGTATTGCTTGTTTCTATTTAATTGTTCTTTCTCTGGAAGTGGACATTCACAAGTTATTCTTCAAAATATAATTTTGTTGTGGCATATAATTTTCTATGGTTTTTATCCATTTTGCTCTTCATAATTTCATGTAGATCTTTCTAATTTTTTTAAACCCTTAACTTCTATATATTGGTTCATAGGTGGAAGAGTGGTAAGGATGGGCAATGGGGGTCAAGTGACTTGCCCAGGGTCACACAGCTGGGAAGTGTCTGAGGCCGGATTTGAACCTAGGACCTCCCATCTCTAGGCCTGACTCTCAATCCACTGAGTTACCCAGCTGCCCCCCTTTCTAATTTTTTAAATAAGCCTGCTTGTCATTTCTTATGGTACTTATGGTATGGTATTCTTTCACAATCATACCCCATAACTTGTTTAGCCATTCCCCAAATGATGGCATAACTTCAATTTCCAGGTTTTTTTGCTACTTTAGAGAGAGCTGCTAAAACTATCTTAGAACATAAAGGTACTTTGCCTTTTTCCCTGATCACTATGGAAAAAGAATTATTAGTGATATATATAGGTAAAAAGATATATACAGTTTTATAAATCTTGGGATATAATTCTAGCTTTTTCTCCAAAATAGTTGAATAACTTCAGAATTCTACCAAAAATATATTACTATCCCCATTTTCCCAAATCCTCTTCAGTATATGTCATTTTGGGCAATCTCAGAGTTTTTTTCATTTTCACTTTTCCACAACCTATTCTCCTTTGAAATTTTTCTACATCACCTTTTTCTGAATTCTTGTTATGCTATCTACTATTGTCATGATTTCTTCTTAGTTTACATGTCAAATAACTGAAGTGTTTCTTTAAACCTTTTATACTAACTCTTAGGGACCTTAGTTTTGACTACGACATACATTCAAACAGTTTCATCATCTTCCTTCTTAACAACTGTGACTTTAGACAGTCACAAAGAGATTTGTCCCATCATTACTCCAGACATGTTTTCATGAACTTGAACTGGGGAATTCCTCTCCCTGCTCAAAATTCTTGGACTTTTCTAATCTTCTCAGTTTTACTCTACATAGAGCTACTTTTCAATCTTGCCAAAAACTCTCATTAAGGTTTTTGGTTTTTTTGCTGTTCTTCACAGAATTTTGGGGCAGCTGTGGAAGAGATATAAGTGTGGCATTTTAGAATTTACCATAAATATGTCCCCATCTCCAAGTACCCAGAGCTGATTTGTACTCAGGGAGTGTTAAGTGACAGTCAACAATCTGAGCCCTGACTTTCCTGAGTCATCTAAAAATATTTTTTTTGTGGGGAAACATCAATGCATTTTAAGCCTAACTGGTATCTGAGGAAACTGTTAAGATATTGCCACTAACACAGAAGTGATTGATTCAAGCTGTAGATGAAAAATAGTGTGTACCCTAGTGAAGAAATTTGCTTTTTTAAAAATATATATTAGCTCTAAAAGTTTTCTTTTTGTTCTTGTTAGGGGAAATGGGAGGGGGGAAATGCATGCAAATATTAAAAAGTAAAAATAAAAACAATGAAATTATAAATCTATAAGGAAAAGAAAACCTGATATAGAAAGAAATAAAGAGTTCTTTAAATAGATGAAAGTAGATACACAGGTAATTTGTCAACAATATTAAAATTTTAAGTCATATACAGAGATGGAAAGAAGAATGGGTAAAGGGGAATGAACATAAACTTATGGTCTCTTTTTAATATATATAATTTAATAAAAATAGACTAATAAAACTGTTATCTATTGTCTTTATACTTAATTTTCTTACTGTTGTCATCATGCCAAGAAAAAAAAAAAGCAATGCTCCCAATTTGTTGAGTATTCACACTTGAATTTACTTGGGAGAGATAATGGACAAAAGCAGCAAGAGATGATGAGGAATGGATCAGTGATGATCTGTATTAATGGTGTTAGTGACTCCCTTTGATGAGATAACATTGGAGTAGTAAGTATGTTTTCTTGGACATGTTTTTCATTTATAGGTTTTTCTTTTTATTATTGAAAGAATAAAACTATCATCTATGTTGTTCATCAGTCATCAGTTAACAGCTATGTTTAAATATTTTACATATACATCTTTTATTGTTGTCATTAATCTCCTTCAAATATAAAGATAAAATTGATATCCATGGGTCAAAGGGTATTAATAATTTTATCATTTTTATTATACAGTTTCATATTGCTTTTCATGATCATTTGACAAGTTCAGACTGCCGTCAGTACTAAATTGATGTGTCTTTTTTAAGATAGTCACTCTAAATGTGGCAAACATTTGTCTTTTACTATTTTTGCCAGTTTTATTGATAAAATATGACATCTGAAAGGATTTTATATTGCTTTTCTCAAATTACTAACTTTGCTGATAGCTTGTGTTTCTTCCTTTGAAAACTGCCTGATTATGGCATTTGGTGCCTTATCTTTTGGATATGGACTTTATTTTACAGATTAAAGGTAACTCCCTACATATTTTAAATGAAAAACTTTCATCACAAAAGTGTAATTTAAATATTTTCCCCAATACTTTTCTTCTTTTGTTCAGTATGTTCAGTTTTTGACAAAACTTGATATTAAAAAAATTAATTACTAGAATAATCTGTTATATGTAGTATAGTTATATGTAGTAATAAAATTTGTATGGACAATGAATTATAAATTCATCATCTATTTATAATTGTAAAACTATAAGCTTCCATGCTTTTAAATTATGTTTGCAGTATGACATTTTTATATTTAGATCAGTGAGTATTTTTGTTGTATTTCTAGTCAATTTCCCCAGAAATATTTATTAAATAAACTCCTAGTTCATAGGAGTTTATATTATTGGAATTATAGAATAGAATGTTTGGTAACTTCTAAATGTCACTTTTATAACACATTCCACTGTTCTTATTTATTATCCAGTATTAGAAACATGGATAAAAACAATCACTTTTCAAGGCATCTTGAAATATGATAATGTTACAATATCTTTTTTCTCCTTTTCACTTGATTCTTTTATCATGTTTGATATTTTGTTCCTCCTTATGAATGTGGTTATTTTTATAACATTTTGATTGGTTTAGTATTACTACTAGAGACAATACAAGAAATATTTTTACATTTACTATTTAGTTCTTCCTCTATTACTGTATTGATAAGTTCTCTATCTCAGTAGATTAACTTCCAAATATTGAATGATTATGTTATTTTAAATAGTATTCTTCATTTTAGTCATTCTTCTTTATTTTCAGTTCATTTATTTATTTGTTTATTTATGTTTTTAGTTAATAATATACATACATTCTAATGATTTTAGTTCAAATACTGCCTTACATACTAATTAACTGTGACCATGAGCTGTTATGAGTAAGATGAGATTAGCTAGTTATTAGGAATTAAGA
Source organism: Gracilinanus agilis (assembly GCF_016433145.1). Taxonomy (NCBI): domain Eukaryota; kingdom Metazoa; phylum Chordata; class Mammalia; order Didelphimorphia; family Didelphidae; genus Gracilinanus; species Gracilinanus agilis. The sequence continues at coordinate 437,929,634 of NC_058130.1, read as the reverse complement.
TGTACCTAGCAGGAAGGAGCTGGAGCTGGGAATTCCAGGTTGGAATGAAGGAGGAGGAAGTCTGCCTGTGCTCTATGTGTGGACTCCACTAGTGGTGGGCAAAACTGTTGCCAGCCTGGGAGACCTCAGAGCAAAGGACACCTTGCATCCTGTTTTCCCCTGGGATCCTGTGTGGTGTGGCATCTAAGTAAAGGACAAGATCTACAGAGCCAAGAGAAGAGGTGTAGTTTGAGTTCTAGCGGACAGTGCTTCAAGCAAACCGCTTACTACTTGGTTCCTGAGACAACTTTAGCTCCTGGCATCCAGAGATCATCAGTGGATTGCAGTGAGAATCCCAAAGCCACAAAGCCCAGCTGTACTAAAGCCTGGCAGGTTCCAGGTTTGAGGCAGAAACCCAGAGACTCCATTTATAGCTCCTTGGGCCCTGTTAGTTTAGATCACTTAGATAAGAGTAGAATAAGTCCTCCCATTGCCCTGTGGTTTTATCCCTTAGATTTTAGTATAGAAATCCTTTCCCACCTTTTTAGTATAACATAATTAAAGCTGTTAAGTTCCTTTTACCTTGTTAGCCTGTTACTATACTCTGGTCTAGTGGAAGCTGGGTGACAGTTAAGATCAACTGCCATTCCTGTGGAGATCCAGAAAAACTCTGGTCTCTTCACCCTGGTCCAGTCTCTCATAAATCCTAAAGTGTGTTCCCACAAACCACTTAGTTTATTGTAATATCCCTGGTGACCCCATTACCTTATATTTTCTTACAGAGCAAATCACTTAACTCCTCTGAACTCTGGTTTCCTTATATATCAAATGATAACAATAATAGTACCTACCTCATAGACTTATTATTATTATTATAAAATGAGATAAAATGTAAAGTATGTCTAAATCATAGCAGGTATCTGTGTGGCTCAATGGATTGAGAGCCAGGCCTAGAGACTGGAGGTCCTGGGTTCAAATTTGCCTTCAGACACTTCCTAGCTGTGTGACCCTGGGCAAGTCACTTAACCCCCATTGCCTATCCCTTACCGCTCATCTGCCTTGGAAGCAATATGCAGTATTGATTCTAAAACAGAAGATAAAGGTTTAAAGAAAATCATAAATACTATATGAATTTTAGTTAATGTTACTCCTGCTGTTCCCCATAATATTCTAAGGAAATCACAATGTTGTCTACTAATCACTAATATCTGTAAATTCTTCTCTTACTTTTGGCCTCACTCCCCTCTTCTTGTCCCACATTATCATGTGTTTTAATTACCTTGGGACACATTTTTTCCCTAATAGAATGAAACCTTCCTAATAAAGAAAACATTTTATTTTGTCATTTCACCTCTAACCCATATCATAATTCCATGCAAATATTAAATAATTAATGAATACTTGCTAAATTGACAATAACTAAACAAATAATTCATCATTAATTTATCAACTCATCATTTTTGCAGAATTCAGGTAAACAGATTACTTTTCTTTTATCCTTTTAAAGGAAGAGATATCCTTAAGAACTCATGGTTTCATAACCTACAGTCTAAATGGAGGAATTCATGGCACAAATAAATAGACTGCACCATATATTACCAATGTTGACTTGAGCTCAAGAAACAGTTTAAAAGATGGATATAAAAGAGATGTAGGATTAGAAAAGGGAGATTTGTCATGGAGTAAGATCAAAGTATAACAAATGGATAGTCCATCAACTGTATTGGTACTAGAGAATGTTAAGATACAAAGTGAAAGATCTGCAAAATATTGGAAGCTCCCATCCCATGACATAGCAGATGATTTATAGATTGCACAAAGATTAGACTGTGAGGCACAAGAAAGCCTATGTGATCTGAAGGCAGCACCATTGCAGGGAATACTCATATCAACTAAACCACAGATGCTTTGAAGTATTTTAATGAAACCATCATTGGATTTGGAGTCAGAAGATTTGGGTTCAAGTCTTGTTTTCCTCATTTGTTATCTATGTGTACCTGGAAAAGTCACAATCCCTCCTCTGCAAAATTAAGTTTTTCTCCTCTGCAAAATTAAAGTATAAGACTATCTTTATGAGTTTTCTAACTTAGGTATTTAATGGAGTAAATGCAGGAGATAATAAACCAATATTTTCCTTTTTCCTATAAATGTAAAACTAGTTTTAAAGAACTTATCATCTGACTCAGTCATCATAGAAGGAAATGAACCAGAAAAATTAGCAGTGCTCTCTCTGGGTTTTGGAGAACAAACTCATCAATTCCCAAAATAATAGTCCCAATCTGAGTATGGCATATCTGAGAGAAGGGGAGAGCAGCTTCATATTTCTTTTATATCTCTACTGAAAAGTAAGTAAAGAGTTCCATCACTTAAAAAGCATTAGAGGGGTTCCGGGTTCAGATGGCGGCAGAGTAAAAAGCAGCTCTTAAACTCTCCTGACCAAAACATACAGGACTCCTCAAGGGGACATAAAAACAAGTCCAAACAAACAAAGGGACCCCACAACAGGATGCAGCGTGGAAGACTTGTAAAGGAATCTCCAGCAGAGGATCAAGCAAGGGGGTCCACCAGGGGGCTTGACCTTGAGAAAAACCAGACCTCAGACCTCAGGACCCAAAAGACCACAGACAGACCCTGAGCGGGACGATAAAGCTGAGAAGCTGCTGGGCTAACGATGGCTACCCAGAATCAGGAAGTTCAGAAGAGAAAGATTAACAACAAGAAAAAGAAATCTTTAACACTCGACAACTTTTACACACAGAAAATCCAGACAACTGAGCAGAGGAAGAGAACAAACAATCATCTGGACCCTCCATAAATAATGAAAACTGGTCACAAGCTCTTGAAGAGTTCAAAATTGAGATGACGAGAAAGTTGGAAAAGATTTGGTTAGAGAAATGGGAAATAGCTCAAAAGGAAGTCAGGCAAGAAAATAACAGTTTAAAAGGCAGAATTTTGCAATTCGAAAGCTAAGCTCAGAAATCAAATGAACTGATAAGCAAATTAAACACCAGAAATGACCAGATTGAAAAGGAAAACCAAAAGATCATAGCTGAAAAACAAAAGATTATAACCAAAGACCAGTCCCTAAAGGCTAGAATTGAGCAATTAGAAACTAATGATCTCTCAAGACAAGAACAAATAAAACAAAGTCAAAAGATGGATAAAATAGAAGGAAACATGAAATATCTCAATGAGAAAGTGATAGACCAAGAAAACCAGTCTAGAAGAGACAATTTGAGAATCATTGGTCCTCCAGAAAAACCAGAAATTAATAGAAACTTGGACTCCATACTAAAAGAAATTATTCAGCAAAATTGCCCTGAAGTCCTACAACAAGAGGGCAATATAGACATTGAAAGGATCTATAGATCACCCTCGACACTTGACCCAGAAAAGAAAACGCCCAGGAATATACTAGCGAAATTCAAGAGCTTCCAAGGAAAAGAAAAAATCTTACAAGAAGTCAGAAAGAGACAATTCAAATATCAAGGATACCAATCAAATACCAATCAGGATCACACAGGATGGGGCAGCCTCCACACTAAAAGACCACAAGGCTTGGAATATGATATTCAGAAGGGCAAGAGAGCTGGGCCTGCAACCACGGATCAACTACCCATCAAAATTGACTATATACTTCCAGTGGAAAGTATGGGCATTCAACAAAATTGAAGATTTCCAAGTATCTGCACAGAAAAGACCAGGGTTAAATGGAAAGTTTGATATCCAACCACAAAAATCGAGAGAAACATGAAAAGGTAAATATGAAAGAGAGGGGAAAGAAAGAAAACTTATAATTTTTAAATTTGCCTTTTGAAGGGCCTCAGTAAGATCTAATTATCTGTATTCCTATGTGGAGAAATGCTATGTATAATTCTCTGTAGTGAACTCTATTCACTATTATAGTATTCACTATTATAGTAATCAGAAGAATAATTCACAGGGAGAGGGTGGAATACTAAATGGTCTAAGATGACATGGGGGGGTGGTAAAGAGAGGGGTGAATAGTAGGGGACACCAAGAGAAACTTGAGTAAATAAGAAAAATAGGATATTCTATTACACACAAAGAGGGCATGGGAAGGGGAGGGGACAAATACTATTATAAGAAGGAGAGGAAGAAAGTATTAAGAGGTAATATTTAAACCTTCCTCTCAGTGTAATCAACCTGGAGAGGGAAGAGTAGCTATACAATCCATTGGGATATAAAACTGTATCTAACCCTACTGACAAAGTCAGAAGGTATAAACCAAGGGGAGCAGGGGAGTGGGGAGGTCAAAAAAGGGAGGGGAGAAAAAGGGAGAGGGAATTCAATAGGCCTTTAAAAACAAAAAGAGGGGAATAATAAGGGAGGGGGTAGAAAGGGAAGTTAATCAAGGGAGGGGATAAGGGTTAGCAGCTTAATAGCAAACCACTGGTTTAAAAGGAAATAGTGTAAGAAGAAGGGGTAGGAATAGGGGAGGAAACGAAAATGACAGCGAATGCACAACTCATAATTATAACTCTGAATGTGAATGGGATGAACTCGCTCATAAAACGGAAGCAAATAGCAGAGTGGATTAGAAACCAAAATCCTACCATATGTTGTCGACAAGAAACAGATATGAGGTAGGTGGACATACACAAGTTTAAGCTTCAGGGCCTGAGCAAAATCTTTTGGGCATCAAATGAGAAACAGAAGGCAGGCATGGCTATTATGATTTCTGACAAAGCCAAAGTAAAAATAGATATGATTAAAAAAGAAAGGGAAGGTCATTACATCCTGATTAAAGGCAGTATAAACAATGAGGAAATAACACTGCTAAATATGTATGCACAAAGTGGTATAGCATCCAAATTCATAAAGGAGAAACTGGCAGAGCTCAAGAAGGAAATAGATAGTAAAACCATAATAGTAGGAGATCTAAATATTCCTCTTTCAGATCTAGATAAATCAAACCAAAAAATAGATAAGAAAGAGGTAAGAGAGATGAATGAAGTCCTAGAAAAATTAGATTTAATTGATATGTGGAGAAAAATAAATAGGGACAAAAAGGAATACACCTTCTTTTCAGCTGCACATAGTAAATTCACAAAGATTGACCATGTAATAGGACATAGAATCATTGCAAACAAATGCAAAAGAGCAGATATAATAAATGTAACCTTCTCAGATCATAATGCAATAAAAATAATAATTAGTAAGGGCGCATGGACAGGCAAATCAAAAACCAATTAAAAATTAAACAATATGATTCTCCAAAACCAATTAGTCAAAGAAGAAATCATAGAAACAATCAACAATTTCATTGAAGAGAATGACAATGATGAGACATCCTACCAAACTCTGTGGGATGAGGCCAAGGCCGTACTCAGGGGGGAATTTATATCCTTGAGTGCATATATTAACAAATTAAGGAGGGCAGAGATTAATGAATTGGGCATACAACTCAAAAAATTACAAAGAGAATAAATTAAAAATCCCCAGATGAAAACTAAATTAGAAATACTAAAAATCAAGGGAGAAATTAATAAAATCGAAAGTGAAAGAACTATTGAATTGATAAATAAGAGGAGAAGCTGGTATTTTGAAAAAAACAGATAAAATAGACAAAGTACTGGTCAATCTAATAAAAAAAGGAAAGAAGAAAACCAAATTGATAGTATCAAAGATGAAAAGGGAGACCTCAGCTCTAATGAAGGGGAAATTAAGGCAATCATTAAAAACTATTTCGCGCAATTATATGGCAATAAATATAACAATTTAGGAGATATGGATGAAAATTTACAAAAATATAAACTGCCTAGATTAACAGCAGAAGAAATAGAATACCCAAATAATCCCATATCAGAAAAAGAAATTGAACAAGGCATCAAAGAACTCTCTAAGAAAAAATCACCAGGGCCTTATGGATTCACAATACTAGCAAAGAGACTCCAGCAAGTAATTAAGAAGATCATCCACCATGAGCAGGTGGGATTTATATCAGGAATGCAAGGATGGTTCAAAATTAGGAAAACCATCCAAATAATTGACCATATCAACAGTCTAACAAACAAAAATCACGTGATCATCTCAATAGATGCTGACAAAGCCTTTGACAAAATACAGCATCCATTCCTATTGAAAACACTGAAAAGTATAGGAATAGAAGGACCTTTCCTAAAAATAATAAACAGTATATACCTAAAACCATCAACAAACATCATATGCAATGGGGATAAATTAGAAGCCTTCCCAATAAGATCAGGAGTAAAACAAGGATGCCCATTATCACCTCTATTATTCAACATAGTACTAGAAACACTAGCAGTTGCAATTAGAGAAGAAAAAGAAATTCAAGGTATCAAAGTGGGCAAGGAGGAGACTAAGCTATCACTCTTTGCAGATGATATGATGGTATATTTAAAAAATCCTAGAGAATCAACTAAGAAGCTTGTAGAAATAATCAACAACTTTAGCAAAGTGGCAGGATACAAAATAAATGCACATAAATCATCAGCATTTCTATACATTTCCAACACATTAGAACAGCAAGAAGTATAAAGAGAAACACCATTTAAAATCACCCTAGACAATATAAAATACTTGGGAATCTAGCTACCAAAACAAACACAGCCATTACATGAAAACAACTAAAAAACACTTTCCAAACAAATAAAATTGGATCTAAACAATTGGAAAGCCATTGATTGCTCATGGGTATGACGAGCTAATATAATAAAAATGACCATTCTACCCAAATTAATTTATCTATTTAGCGCCATACCTATCAAACTACCAAAAAACATCTTTACTTAATTAGAAAAAACTATATCAAATTTAATTTGGAATAACAAAAGATCAAGAATATCAAGGGAAATCATGAAAAAAAATGTGAAGGAAGGGGGCCTAGGAGTACCAGATATTAAACTATACTACAAAGCAGCAGTCATCAAAATAATATGGTACTGGCTAAGATACAGAGAGGAAGATCAGTGGAATAGACTTGGGGTAAATGACATCAGCAAGATAGTGTATGATAAACCCAAAGAGCCCAACTTTTGGGACATGAATCCACTATTTGACAAAAACTGCTGGGAAATTTGGAAAACAATATGGGAGAGATTAGGTTTAGATCAACATCTCACACCCTACACCAAGATAAATTCAGAAAGGGTGAATGACTTGACTATAAAGAGGGAAACTATAAATAAGTTAAGGGAACACAGAATAGTATACTTGTCAGATCTCTGGGAAAGGAAAGATTTTAAAACCAAGCAAGAGTTAGAGAACATTACAAAATATAAATTAAATGGTTTTGATTATATTAAACTAAAAAGCTTTTGTATAAACAAAAACAATGTAGTCAAAATCAGGAGGGAAACAACAAATTGGGAAAAATCTTTATAAAGAAAAACTCTGACAGGGGTCTAATTACTCAAATATACAAGAAGTTAAAGCAATTGTATAAAAAAATGAAGCCATTCCCGACTTGATAAATGGGCAAGAGACATGAATAGGCAATTTTCAAGTAAGGAAATCAAAAGTATCAATAAGCACATGAGAAAGTGTTCTAAATCTCTAATAATTAGAGAAATGCAAATCAAAAC